>NW_011344300.1:206065-208100 GCF_000735185.1 Notothenia coriiceps
CTTCATCTGAATCTCTACATTATATCCTTAATCCTCTGAGCAGAGAGCGGAGCGCTGTGGATCTATTGTATATTGAATCTAATGCATACCAGTGCTTTCTTCGCGGCTCCACAACACCGAAACTCCACACTTAAAACGACGCACGCTTTCCTTTTATTTAATACAAGACCACCGCCCACTGTTCCCAACCTGTGAAAAGGTGACAGTCGATAATAGATTAAAGTTGCAATATTGGTGCGATATATATATATATAAAAAAAATATTTAAAAAAAATTATATATATATATTTTTTTAAACACCTTGAATTTCAGGAGGGGAGCGGGGCTCCGTTGGCGGGGCGCAGCGGAAACACTTTGAAGAATCTGAATCTACAGAGTTACTTGGAACTAAAGCTGTCAAATAAATGAAGGGATGTTAAAAGTCCAATTATGCCTCTAAATTGTAGTGGAGTAGAAATTAAAGCAGCATAAAAAGGAAAAACTCATGCAATTTGCAGGGTCTGCGCCTCAGAGTTGTACTAGTACCTGAGTAAATGTACTTGTAAAAGAGCACACGAGGAGTCCAAACTGGGGCAGACACACATCCCCTTCTAGTGGCCTGTAAGTGTAACTGTGCTCTCTGTGTGGGGGCTGGGCTCCAGTGAACCTCTGCAGAGCGAGACAGCTTCCTCCCTCTCATTAAAACACACCAGTCACTTTAGCTGGCTCTACTATACCTATAACAAACAAACCTCTCGCCATCTGTGCAGTGCCATTACCCCTCTGAGCCCCAGACATAGCATTACCTTAATAGTTGTGGACTAAAGGCTTGCATTTGTGCAGCATGTGGTCTGGAAAATAATCTGCTTTATGATGGAGGGAAACGCTGGTTTACATGAAGCAACGACAATATTTGATATGGTCTTTACACTATGAGGGAAAAGGATAGACGACAGATGCATCGGATGATAGTATCTGTTTATATCTTTCAATATAATAACCACCCTGCATCTGGTTGATCATATTAACAAGAGTCAGCAGAGGTTCAGCTGTATTCCCAGTCCTCTCCTGTTTTCCCCTCAGTATATGCTTCTGTGCCACTGCACCACACAGTGGAAATGTGTTTATGTGCCGCAGTCGGCATGTTATGCTGCAATATTCCCTTCAATTTAAATTCATAGCCAGTGGGAAAGAGTGCATTTGCAGTGAGAGAAGAGGACATAAGAGGAAAAAAATCGCAAGTAATGAGAGGTGCTGGATGTATGAAAGCAAACGAATGCTTTGAAGCTGCTAATTACTCCATCATCACTTTCAGTGGCAGCCCTGTGAGGCTTCAGGAGGGGGGGGGGGGGGGGGGACTGAGAGGCCTGCATTTCATCCACCCAAAGCTTTGATTGTACATTGTCAACGTGTTTTTTTCCCTGCTGAATTGGAAAAGAAATTAGCTCAGCCAGTAACACTAGAAATACTTGTTCTTTAATATCGACACTCTGCTAGCGCAGCCAGGGTACGGCACTGTGCTAGAGACTCAGGGCTTTTGTAATTGAATCACACTTTTGCTGTACTCTTTAAGCTCAGAGAGGTTGGAGATCTTTCGCGAGTACAGTCGAAGATTAATAAATTCAATGAAGCGACTCACATTTTAACACACACACACACACACACACACACCACCCACAAGCACACACACACACACACACACACAACCACCACACACACACCACACCACACACACACACACACACAACAACACACACAGCACACACACACACACCCACACACACACACAACGACACACACACAACACCACACCGCCGTATTTATGGCTTAGATTATGACCTGACTCTGGAGAGCAACCAGAACTTCCACTAACCACAATAGAGGATTTGGTGAAATACTGGTTCCTCAGTTGTCCTATATCATCGAGCGGCTGTGGATAATGAACCGCCCATAGACCTTACAGCTGTAACTTATAGACTTTAAGATATCTCTCGGTAAGGGTGCTGCCTTCCTTTGGTCGAGTGCGCGCCTTCTAATGTAATCTTCAGTCTGGCGG
>NW_011344300.1:208145-210938 GCF_000735185.1 Notothenia coriiceps
ATGTATGTGAGTATGTATGTATGTATCTATGTATGTATGTATGTATCTATGTATGTATGTATGTGAGTATGTATGTATGTATGTATGTGAGTATGTATGTATGTATGTATGTATGTATGTATGTATGTATGTATGCATGTGAGTATGTATGTATGTATGTATGTATGTATGTATGTATGTATGTATGTATGTATGTATGTATGTATGTATGTATGTATGTATGTATGTATATAGAATTTTGTTTATCTGTGTGATTATTTAATTACGGAATTATCTTTTTTTACTTCATCCTGCAACAGGATGACTAACGGGAGGGCTACTCCTGTATAAGCTATGCCCTCTCTTTTTGTTTTGGATGTGTAAACTGTCTAATTGTGAAACAGTAGAATAAATAATTAAATAAAAATAAAAAACATATACATAAATGAAAATGATTGAATACAATTGCAGCAGGCAGTTATAAATATTGTATGAATTGTTCTATATAGTCAAATATATGCGGCCACCTTTAAACTACACTAATATGACTGTTAAACGAGTCTTTTTAAAACCATGGGTAATAGTACGCTGATATAGGAGCTGTGATTCTTCTACAGACCTGGTGAGGCCAATACTATTCACAGGTCTGCACGATTTCTGGAGCCTGGCTGCAAGCATTTGCTCCCAATCAGCCCTAAGAGCATGATTAAGTCTGAGTGCTGATGTTGGTCCATGAGGTCTGACCCTCAGGTGACTTTTCTATTCAATCTGCACGGCTGGACTATTAACTAAATAAAGCAGGCAGCTACCACAGGGCAAAAATACTCGTAAAAGGGTTGGCACTCCTGAATACAGGCTTTCAAAAGAAAATGTCCCAGTGTTGGGCTCAAATCAGCATATTCATTTGACAGAAAAATGACATGCATACTGACAAAAAGAGAAAAGGAAATTCTTGATTGATTCAATGTGCAATATACCAGATGAAGTGTCACCATCCTGTCACCTGGAATAAATAGATTCTTATTGCATCTGTCAGTGTGCAGGCAATTCTTCCGTGCAAATAACCACCAGAGGGTTTAACTACAGCACAACAGGCCTTAGAGGGATCATGTTCGGTCCTGTCTTTCCACATCCTGCATACTTCAGGAAAAACAAGATGTATTGTTCCCATTTATCTCTGCATGCTAAATGAACTCTCATGGTTGCAGTGATTCACAGTTAGTGTCTAAATGCTAGGTTAATGACCAATCAAAATGTCCATCCATACTACATTACTACAATTATTACATATTTTAGGGTTTAGTTTTTTATTTAAATGACTTCACTTTTGTCATATTATCAATATTTTCTAATTATCTGCCCTTGTTCTTAGATATTATGATTTCTGATGGCATGTCTTCTGCTGTTTACTTACTTCAATTCGACTGTCGGGGGACACCTTACTTCTTCCTTCTCTCTGTCTGTACCTGTGTACTCTCATGTTCCGAATAACCCAGCTTCCCCCAAATTTCTTTTTGGTGTCTATCTACGCCGGGATCCTGAGTCGTGGCTGATCCTGTTGCAGCGGTCCTGCCTGGCTCTCATCATACTACTTCCCTGATGGCTCCCACAGGATTGTTGACATCCTCGTGGATTCATCTTCTTATTAAAGACACATGCATTTCCAAACATTTGGTCTACCTATGTTGTCAAATGTATTATCTTTTCGATTTACACACGGCATCTATTGCACGTCTGTCCGTCCTGGGAGAGGGATCCCTCCTCTGTTGCTCTCCCTGAGGTTTCTCCCATTTTTTTCCCTTTAAACTGTGGGGTTTTCTCTGGAAGTGTTTCCTTGTACGATGTGAGGGTCTAAGGACAGAGGGTGTCGTATTGTCATACTGATATTCTGTACAAACTGTGAAGTCCACTGAGACAAATGTAACATTTGTGATATTGGGCTATATAAATAAACATTGATTGATTGATTGATTGTATTGTAGTGGAGTAGAATTACAAAGTAACAATGAGCTGTCATATTGGTATATATTAATGCTGCGCATTATGGACACAAGTGATTTTCACCCATTTATTAATCATATGTTTTACATTTGATAACACCAATGTGTTTAATACTGGCAACTTCTAATTGTGGGAAAAACAAAAATATTCAGTAGACGTCCCATAGAACATTTTGCGAAACACAATAGCCTGTTATCCGTTATCCGATAGGACCCAAACGCAGGACAAGTGTTGGAAAAAAGGTTTATTTAGAGGTGGAGGAGCGTAGAGAATAATCCGGCTGGAAATGGCGACTGGTGGCGGCTGGTGATGACAGCACGGCGCCCGGAGAGTGACCCTGGAGCACAAGAAGAACACGTAAGAAGAATATACAGTGTTGAGGAAAATAGCTAATAATACAAAGAAGGCTAAGAAGGCTGAGAGGTTAACCACTGTGGGTTAAACAACGATCTGGCGCTGACAGGTTGTGGAGCCTCCGCTGATATGGCATTTGTAAATGCTGATGGGAATCAGGTGTGTAGTAGGGGAGGGTGCACAGCTGATTGCAGCAGCTGGAGGTTTGAGCGTAACCTTGGTGCACTGCCACTCCAACATCCAATCCCAGAGCTTGAAGATTAATCACGGGGACTGTAGTCCTAAACGATAGCTGGGGATTATGGCCATCCTAAACTCAGAAATGTTGACAATCGCAATGATGCTCGAAATGTCCCTTACAGGCCTACGTCTGTTTCCGGTTATTTTTATTTTGAAATTCAGTTCCTGACGGACGCCAAAAAAGCCAGAGATTATGGAAATAAACAAATAAATAAAAAC
>NW_011344300.1:210976-215056 GCF_000735185.1 Notothenia coriiceps
AAAAGAATAACAAATTAGAAGGAAAAAAAGATTTAAAAAATACAGATTTCAGTATTCTGAGGCTCTGAGCCCCATTTCTTTTCCTCACAGACGACAAAAAAAGTCCGACATTAAACGATTTAAAATAAAAACAATAATCGTGGCTTGATATTGAGTAAAACATGTTTTTATGAACCCCACAGCTTCCGGTCTTCCAGGAAGACCGGAAGCTGTGGGGTTCATAAAAACATGTTTTACTCAATATCAAGCCACGATTATTGTTTTTATTTTAAATCGTTTAATGTCGGACTTTTTTNGAACTTCCCTTCACCCCAAAGTCAGCTTACTAGGAATGAATACATTTTATTGATAAGCTCAAAAGGACCTTTATCTCATTTACTGCTGGGTGACCCAAGTCTCAAGGCCTGCAGGATGTGTAGGAGATAAACATTAATTCTACAGGACTTTAACTGCCTTATATCTGAAAATGTATCTGGGAATTCCCCTGTTGATTGCAAGGACTATTGATAATTAACAGACAGACCCTAGGGGCCTCTTCTTGGTATCTGCTAGGCAGAAGTCACTCAATGCAGAAATCACAAGTTTAACACACATTCTATATAAGGTGACATTAAAATGAATATACCTGATTGAACTTTCCTGCCATAACACGTTACTTTAATACTTCAAATAATTCAAATAATACTTCAATATTTAAAAAAAATCTAAATTGAAGAAAATTAACATCAAAGTTACAAGTCAAAATGAAATGCAACCTGGAAGAAATAAGTTACTTCCATTATGAAATTGACAATGCAGTATTTTCGTATTGGAAAATCATTTTTAGAAGTCAAACATTCACTTTCTGTTTAGCTCTGTTTTTGTCTCCACAAGTTCCTGAGGAAATAATTGATGGTTTAGCTGCTACTGTAAGTGTGCTTCTGTGTTCACCAGCTAGTTGTTAACTTTGACTGTCTGCAAAAAACAGTTACTTCTGTAAATATGCTTGACAACAGCGCTTAGACTGAACAAGGTTCTGCTAAAACAATGCTTTAAAAAATGCTTAAAAGCTAAATACAGAGTGTTGCATAGTTGTTTGCGTGGTATTATTTTAAGTGTTAGGTCTATTCATGTCATGTTTTTTAGTTGTTGCTTTAAAAACAAGCGCTTTGCTATTAAATGTATTGTTTAAAGTAAGTAGTTACTTAATTTTATGAAATATAAGGTATTACGGTTGTAATACTTGTTGTGTTTTTGTTGTGCTCCATAACAAAACATAGGTTTTTCATCTTGAAATCCGGTGTTATTGTCCCGTGTTAATCAAAAGTCAACGTTGACTTACGTTAAGCTGCCTACGTTATCTTAAAACAAATGTAACATACGTACGTAGCCTTGGGTGACAAATATACCTATTTTAACACAATCCATAACTTTACCTAAGCCTAACCAAGTAGTTCTGTTGCCTAAAACCTAAAGTAATTTAGTTTTTTCAATTGTGACCTTTTGACAAGATGAGCCCCTGATACTCTCTATGGATCATATATCGTTCTTATAAATCATTGGCAAACTACATATTATTTAGTTGAGGTCACGTTCCTTATTTAAATTAGTGTTTTTGTACTGTTGAATAGGAGAGGACAAGGTAGTTCTGATGAAGAGGAATTTACTGTAAAAATGGGAGGACCTGTTCAGGAAGAGATTTCTCTTTATTATGTGATGGAAGGAGGGCGAAACGAGGCTGCAGACCCTCTGGGACTGTGGGCGGCCAACACTCGAGAAACACTGGCTGCACATGAAAGAAACAAAGAAAGAGCATAACGTGCAGAGTCAGTGAATGCCACTGTCACACTGTAAAACATTTCTGGATCTTATTATGGAGAGGTTTTGCAATAAAACTGAACGGCTGGTGAAAAAAAGGGTGCTGAAAGCGCCATAATGCTTGTAACTCTGATTGAAAACGATCAAATGGATGGAAGGTTTCTAAAAGACCCAAACAAACTATGCTGCTACAGCATCTCGGCTCTATAGGGACGATCTTTTGGTCCAGGCTGAAATAATAAATATTCAATGAAATGCTTTGAAATTTGGCTGAAAGATTCTTGTTCACCCTTGGGTTGAATCGTAATCACTTGGGCGTTTTCGTGAAATGTAAACCTGATAAACATATGGGATTTCCATTAGCATGAGCTTTACTTTGCATTTGATCCTAATTAGCATTCATTAGCATGTTTTATTTGTTTTTAAAGGAGGCATAAGTCTTTACAGTCACAACCTCAATGGAATTCTTAGTCTTAAGCTTTCTATGTCAACTTGTTTCAGTATTCAGGGTAATCGTTTAATGTGAATTTCTTCATTACCTCAATCCAAACCTGAGCAGCCACACCTCTGTGGGCAGGAAAGAGCGAAGCTGCTGCGTGAGAAGAGCTTCATGCTCACAGCTTGGCTCACCTTCTTGCCCAGCTTTGAGTTTAACTTCCTTCCAGTGGGCGGTGTCCCATCCAGCAGCAGAGACACCCACAATAGGACAGCTGCTGTTCATGTGCAACCCAGTCTCATGGCATTTCCTGTTATAGTCACAACATTTAATCTATTGATTCGTGTTCACCAACACGATTTCCCCCTTTTTTTCGTGTCACACAGAACGATTTTAAAAGCAATGTATTTCTATTGGTAGTATGTTTTGTGCCCGCAGCACGTCTTTTTGTCCGTTAGACTGCCAAGGCACACNCAAGAAGAGGCCCCTAGGGTCTCTCTGTTAATTATCAATAGTCCTTGCAATTAACAGGGGAATTCCCAGATACATTTTCAGATATAAGGCAGTTAAAGTCTTGTAGAATTAATGATTTATCTCCGACAGACCCCAAAAGAGGCCTTGAGAATTGAGTCAAACAGTTACCGAGGCCATAGTCTTTTGTTCTCATTAATGTCTGTATTAATTCCAGATAGCTGACTTTTAGGTGAGAAGAAGGTCAGGGAAGGCCTTAGGCCATGGGAACAGTTAAGCTTTGTTATTTACCTAATCCTAAAGATGTCATGAGACGATGACGTTTGGATATTTACAAATATGGCTTTCATAAAGAGAAACATGTGACTGTTGTGTGATAAGATACATGATAGGATGTGTGTGTGTGTGTGTTGAAGATGTTTAGGGGGAATGAGTATTGGTCCTGTCAAAGAGTCCTCTGTCATGACTCCAAATCATTGATTGGGGGATCTGCCTAAGGGCAGAGGGACAAACACACACACACACACACACACACATACACTGTGAAGCAACAGAAGGAATCAACAACTGCGGACTCACTACCTGGGGTCCCGCCCAGAAGGGAAACCGACCAATGGAACACTGCCAACTCACTGGCTAGCTCGCTCAGAAGTGAACTCGCCAATAACAAATAGCTAGGGAAGAGCAAGCGACAAAACTCCTCCCCACCTGTGTATAAATGTTGTGATCATTTTGAAGATCGGCGCTCTTGTTTCTGACTGGCTGTCGTGGTACGTATATCACACGGTGGTAGAACCTGAGCCCGGAGTACTCTGCAGAGTGCTTCGTGATTAGGTGATTACGGTGATTGGTGCAGTAGTGTATTCTTTACCATGAGAAGCAGATCATATAGGAACGGCGCGGAGCGCAGAGGTTCTCCAACCAACACAAACACACACACACACACGACACACCTCTTTATACTCAGTGACTGACTTCCTTCACCTAAGTCATACCATCCAATTATGGCTTAAATGTGCAAATGTATGGCGATGATGCGTCATCTTTGAACATGGAAGAACACCTCGAAATTATCTGACCTGTCTCCTGCTAATGCTTTGGAACAAGTTCAACACTGGCTGAAAACAACAGTTGCTTACAGTTAAATGCAAAAAAAAAGCGTATGCATGATGTCAGTAAACCGACGCCAGTCAAAATCGAGGGATCCAACTGTGTGTTTAAAAGGCCGGAGCCAGAAATGGAACTAGTCCGCCCACTTCAAGTATCTCGGAGTCATAATGGACCGAACTTGCTTTTAAGAAACATATGGTGAAGAAAGTATCCATACCATGTAAATTGCAACGTGTGGGCAACCACTTTAAACAAATTAACCTTGT
>NW_011344300.1:215101-219315 GCF_000735185.1 Notothenia coriiceps
TAAAAGATGGCATTATAGAGCAAACCTTATACTCCTTTACTTGACGCCAGACCGAGAGGGGTTCGGAACGTTACGCCAAACAACCGATCGCCGAAACGTCGACCGCCCTAAAACGTATTTGTCCCTTAAACTAACCGACTACCGGTTCCGTAAGCTCCGGAGTTTTCACTTCGTAACCAGTTGAAACTACGGCTTAACTACGAGCACAACTACCGAGCACTACGAACGTTCCGCGTACGGTACCGAGGGGGTTTACTTCAAGCCGCTTCTTAATTTTTAGAAGATCGTAGTGGGGTAAAGTTCACTTACCCGCTTGCAAACTTCGTAGAAAGCTACGGACATTGCATTCTGCCCGGCATTTGTTTCTTTTTTCTGGACAGATGACGGGCGGCTTAGCAGCAACTCTAAAAATAAAAAAGGTAAAAAAGGAAGGACTCATATCACTGGCATTTGCTATGGGTCGAGGTTCACCTTTTATACTTCCCATAAAGAGGTTCGAACAATAAAGTTAAGTTAATAACCCGCGAAAAAAACATAATTGGTTCTAAACAAACTTCGGATAAAGACGTTGAAATAGCTGACCTTAAATAAACTTTTATTAAGACCCATTATATACAAATGTACATGTTCTTCATCCCCGTTATATTCCCGGTGAGTGTGTTGCCCGCACGCAACTGCGAATTGTGGTAAGGTGAAACTTTATATCTTCCACCTGCAGGTGAAAAGCGGGCTGACGTAGCACCCTTCGCTGCACCTCGCCTAACGATCCGCAACCGAGCGACTGTCAACTCGGTTGTACAAGTGAAAACTGCGGAGGTCTGGTTCTCGCAGTCGGGGTTTGAGCTTAGGTATTGACGGTCATGTTTTCGGAGGATCGGTTTAATTGGCGTACCGAACACACAGTCCCCGGCCTCTAATTACACTAACCAACAACCAGCTCAAAGTCTCGTGCGGGCGGGCCGTTCGCAGGGGTTGCCGTGCGCGACACACCTGCCCGGTATTTCTGTTCAAATTCCACACCCGGCATAAGCGTTAATACGAAAATCTTTAAACGACGCCTGGCTAAGTTTTTTACCTTGTCCCCGGGCGTAAACCGGGGGGTCCTGCATCAAACCCTGGCGGGGACGAGATATGTATTACTTCATTCTTCGGTTAAAACTAACACACCGGGTTGTGATCTTCTAGAGGCGGGCGGGGGGGGGGTCCTTTGCCACAAGAGGTACGACCACTCTAGTGTCTCTCCCGGTACCGACGTGACGCCCGAGGCCTCTCCAGGACATCACCCCCGCAACCGACACTTCACCGTGGTCTGGACAAGTGTCCTGTATTGTCACGATACTAAATGAAGTGACTAAATATTGACTAGTGAAAAAATTACTATAACAAGTTGTCGATGTAGATAATTGACACTAGTCTTTGATATGATATTTTCGTAAATAATGTACTTTATAGCAAAAATAATTTTAATAGAAACTGTACCGGTATGATATGTAAAAATCCTGAAAAAATTGGGGTGGTATCGCGTGGGAAACTGAAAATCGCTGTATGATACTTCCAAAATACTTTACAAAGATGTAAATTATCGTTACCGACTTTCCTGAAATGGAAATACTTTATATAAAATACGGAAAAATACTGTATGATTCGACTCTGTAAAAATACTGTATGAATTTAAAATAAGTTAAATATACTGAATCTAAGAACTCAAACATCACTGAAAATAATATATGAACTAGAGTATACGAAAATTACTGGATGATGTGGATTAACTGAAAAATACTGTAATAGAAAGTACTGATGATTATTGATTATGATACTATAACAACTGTAAACAATACTCGTATGATATTTGTGAAAAAAGAATCGCTGTGAGAAAACTTACTGAAGAGACTGTAACGATATAATACTGTACTAGTAATCACTGGGGGAACCAAAGGAGACATCCATTGGACGCAGACGTCCTCTACTCCCCCCACTACACATTCCTCCTTTACCGGTTCGAAAAACGGTGTCTACTTGCCATTTGTATGTCCGTAGTTTACTGTATCTAAGTGAAATTAAGGGCTGGCTTATCTCGTTATCCAACTTCCAGCGGACCTGGTTTTGAATTTAACGATCTTTACGACCAGAACTATTTACCGGGATACAAACCGGAGGAACCAGGCATGGAGGGAGGTGGCAGAGACAGTGGGTGAAACTGGTAGGTTTTTCGCCTGTTTGGAGAGTTTATATCCAGTTTACTTCGTTTTAACATTGCTATTGCTTTGTATGTCGGGGGCGGGAGATTCATGTGATAGGTTGTTGGTTGCGTTGCTCGCAAAAAATCACCAAGCTTCAGACACGCCCAGCTTCAAGATTTTTTGATGCCTGTAGTGTAGACGGGCCGTTAGAGTTTTACTCGCTACAGGGTGTACTTTGAGGGTTTGTGACTCTGCACACCGTTTACATGCAGAAAAAGCTACATAACACACAAGGGGACGGGTAATAACCAGAAAAGCATGACCTGGGACCCTTAAAGCATATTCAAGTAACTTATAATTTAGCTTATGAGGCAATATACCTCTAGTGAGTGGCCAGGCCCATCGTATGCTTTTCTGTATGTGGCCCTCAGGGAAAAAAGTTTGGACACCCCCGGTATAGAGCTTTTTAACTCACTTTGCTACACAGATTCAGTTAGGGCTATATTATTTGATGAACTGATAGAGATGGTTGTACCTGCAGGGAGAAGCACAGGTCCTCTGCTGAACACTGACCCGAGCTGATCATCTTGTGAGCAGCTTCCTAAAACAGAGAACATAACTGTTAGGATTATGAACCAGAAAATAAATTGACAGTGGAACAACTGGAGCAATGTTGAGTGTTGGAATGGAAGGAGATATGAAAACATTTTTTTAACTTAGCTAGATCTGTAAGTTACAAACGCTGCTTACTTCTCAGAAAGACTTGGTATTTTAGTCGGCCTAGGATCAGGGTTTCAAGCACCTCGGAATTCTTACACTTGTTCCTTGCTTTGGACGGTAACTTTGAAGTTAGCCATGTTGCTAACAATTCATAAACACTATTTTTTTGGTTCACATTACATTTAACTGGCAGCTATTATCTCCATTTGTTTGGAATTAAATGCCATGCGTCCTGTGTTGTGCAAAGCTGTGAGGAAAATGGAAGAAATCCGATAGAGGCACCAGCAATAATACCACTTGAAAACACTAAAAGAGAGAGTTTGAACGTTTGTCACAAATGTTACACATAGTCAAAAGACAGCAGAGAAGAATAAACAATTATTAAGATGCAAGCATTTATTGTAGACCAACACTTCCAAGGAAGAGCAAGCCACTCACCTCAATGTAAGAGGTAATCCCAGAAAATGAGACGTCCATTCCTTTTACCGTATATGGTAGCTCCACATACTGACTCCCTCTGACAGCATGGAAAAAAAGCAGAGGTAAGTATTTATTATTAGTATACAAACAAACATTAAGCACACAACACTGGAGCTGCTTAGTGGCTATCTTACTTTTTAGCCATCTGCTCGATGTTGTATCCTGGACTGGGGTCATTGGAAATCTGAGTGGAGAAACATTTCCAGATTCAGTATTAAAGGGGACCTATTACGCAAAATCCACTTTTTCATGTCTTTTATACATCAACATGTGTCCCCTCTGTGTAAAGAGATTCTGAAAGTTTCAGGAAGAAAGACCCCCTCTCTTTTTGTCCTGATCCATTTATATAAAAACCTGTACATGTTACTTGTTAGATGCTTTTAGATTTTGGCCACTTACTGATGTCATTTAAATACGATTTTTTTTGCCCTTGTGTAAACCATTAGGCCAAATCACCCAACCCCCCTTATCACTCCATTGTGATTATTTTTAACAAAAATATCTCATGAGGGGCGGTGCAGGGAGGGGGCTCCATTATTTTGCCTCTAAAGTAACAGGCAGAGAATCAGCACTTTTGAAACCAGGGGCTGTAAACAGAGGGGATTACTGGGATGCTGCACATGATCAGATTTGGTGTTTGAGCAAACACCTTACTGCAGAGACAGAATGTTTTGTATATGATAATGATATGACCTACTAATATAGATCGCAAAAAAGTAATAATAAGGGACCTTTAACACACCACATATCACAGGGCAGGCAATGTATTATTCTATTGAAAGTCATCATATGGATAATGGTAGCACACCCTTTATAACTTCTAAAGCCAAACAC
>NW_011344300.1:219360-225925 GCF_000735185.1 Notothenia coriiceps
CACATACACACACTCTTTCAAACACACACACACACACACACACACACACACACACACACACACACACACACACACACACACACACACACACACACACACACACACACACACACACACACACACCGTATTTATGGGCAGTTTAGATTATGCACCTGCACTCTGGAGAGAAACCAGAACTCCACATAACCACAATGAGGTTATGGTGAAATTAATGGTTCCTCAGTGTCTATTATGAGATGCTGTGGATATGAATACATAGAATTACACTGTAACTTAGTAGATTTATGTTTTGGTAATGCTGCCTTTACTTGGTCGCAAGTGAGGAGCTTTATTTATTTCAGTTGGCGGACTAGAAATGGTATCTATGACAGCGTCTAAAAATCTGCAGTGGAAAGTAATATTTACTGTAATGTACTTCAGCTACAATGTTGAAATGTGACTATATCCTTTTTCATACCTTTTGCTTCCCCTAATTTCACACCACGAATGTGCAATTGATTTTACTCCACTACATTTATTTGACAGATAGACTTTCTACCCGAGTTACTAAGAAGATTGAAGTTGAAAGTGCCAAAACTCATGATTAATATATAAAACTGCACATTAGTATATCAAGTAGTTCACAAATGTGCTCCAACTCAGTTGCAATATTAGAATCAGTGATGATAATCCAACTAAATATTATATGTAGTGTTCAGTGTGAGTGCTTGAAAGTGTGTTTATAGTATACTCCACTATAAACAAATGAAGGACATTTAATTGTAACAGAGTTTTTTAACAAAAGTGAAAGGGTCTATCTTTTTTAAACTGTTAACACTATTTTGTGTTTCCTCATGGTGAGGGAAGTAGGGGTCTTGCGCTACTTCTCGAGCAGATGTCGGAGAGATACACTGTTTGACTATGTTGTTAATATTTTATAGTTCCTCCAACAGAGGAGAGAGTGTTTGACAGCGTAAGAAAAGCCGAGAGGGGGAAGAGAGCCCGATAGAGAGCTCATTTGATCATGTTTCATTGGCTAAGGAAAAAGACAGATAGTCGTGCCATCCAAGGTCAGAGCTGTCGGCTGAGGATGGAGACTTCCCGTCCTCACACTCATGTTTTCAAAACATTTTGTTACTCAGTAAGATGTCACATGCCAGTCAGAGTTTACATGCAACCATTTCTGTCAGGATTTTTGTTGGAGCACAGTAAAAGATAAAACTGTAAATCCTGTGATCATGAAGTCATTTAGATGTTGGGATTGTGTTGCAGATGAAGCTCTGCGGGTTCGGCCCTCGAAGGATTCGCTCTGAGACGACACGGAGGACTTAATCATAATAATCATCTCACTCCCCTCTCAAGAGACCTTCTGCACCACCAATTACAACCAGAAATCCTCAGCCATTAAGAAGTGCCGTTTGTAATTACAGATTACTTTGGATCAATTTCATATTAACGTGAAGTGTTGGAGAGACAAGTGCGGCCTGTTGCCAGGGAACATGCATTGTACATTAGCCTGTATTCAAATGTTTTTAAATAAGCCTACTTATATTTTTTCAATATTCTTATGAGCGACAATGCGTAATTATTATTGTTCTAATTATTTTTACATAAAACTTCAGGTGTAAACACTGAGCAGTCATTAATCTTGCAACACTGCAATTATATTTGAGATTGCTGGTGCATGTTGTGATTATTCCCTCATTTAAAATTAATGTTATTATATTGTACCAGTACATTCTATTTACGCTTTGCTGATCTGATTAAGTGAGCACACATGGAGCTATCATACTTGTTTTGATAGGTAATTTTACAGTGGAGAAAACAGGGATAAATGTGGACCATATTTTAATAATGCATCAACTAGTTTCAAACATGATCAATGGTTTAATTTGAAAAACTGTCAGGCTGCAAACAATCCCACTGAAACAGCGTGAAGGAGTGTTTGTGTAACCCACCTCTTCCATCGTCCACATCTTTGGCGCTGCGTGCTTTAAGGGCCCGGTTCCAGTTGTTGGTGTAGTCTCCCCCCCTGCGCACCGTGTCCTGGCCCTCCTGTCCCGGCTTCTTCATCCACGGAGGGCCGTACCTCCGCCCGGACCTGCGAGTCTCCTTAAACACTCGACTCATGATGCCAAGCCCCCGAGCGTCTGACAGTGAAGTCCGGCCTCCCTTCTCTGAAGCTACCAAGGAGTCTCGGCCTCCTCTGGCCCCGGAGCGGCTTTCCCCGACGAAGCCAGAGTGCAAGAAGACGAGGCTCCCGGCAGTCAGGTACAGGAGGATGAGGGAAAAGAATCGGATAGGTTTCCTGCGGAAATAGCGCTGTATTTTCAGCAGAGGCTTGGCCATGCTGGCTCCCCCTGCCAGTGATGAAAACTCATAAAGCAGAAGAGTCAACACCAGCTGTCTCTGTTCCCAACACACGGCCCCACTGGGCCCCAAAAAAAGTGAAAATGAATCAGGTAAGGTGTCTTAATCCTGTATGAAGACTATGCAAACAATAGCATGATTATTCCCTCATGTGTGCTTCTGCATTCTCATGAGGAAGAGGAGATGATGTGAGCCTCCCTGTGCTGACAGTCCAGCCTCGACAGCCGGCTCAGGATCCGCTGCATGAAAGGTGAGTGGCTCAGAGTGAAAGATGATGCCTCACTCCAGTTATCAGCCTGCAGAGATGCCACAGTGGCACTTTCTCCCACGCTGTGCAGAAGGAAGAGGGTTTTATTTACAGGCTGAGATCCTTTCGCCTTTGTGAGGGCGGCTATTCACTGAGAGAGAGGGCGTGACTCACCATCTGCAATAAAGACACACACAACAAAAAGGAAGAATGAGTACACACCTGAGAAAGCTTTATCATGGAAAAGGGGAAATAAAATCAGCAGGTGTATAAAGGAGGATTCCTTGCAAGGAAATACATCATCCTCATACCACTGCTGTTACAGGGAATCACAAGATCAATTGTCTTTATTCTTTCATATTCTGTCAAACTAACTTATTAACGAAAATGGAATATGGAATTGCAAAGAAAATAAGGTTCAAAGCAATCAAGTATTTGGGAAACGTTTCTGATATTAGTTGCACAAAACAGACGTAAATCTTCACTACAAAGAAATCAGCGTTTAATATTGTCTTAAATAAATGAGGTTAAGCCTAAAGGGGGAAAAACAACAACAAAGCTCTTCCCTCTGGCATTTTTCACTGATGTGTTTACGAAGTAAGCAATGCTAATTGTGTGTGATTGTGTGAAAGGAAACCAGGCTCACAAGATTTTCAAAGAATGCAGAGTTTAAAGAGCTGCTCATCATAATTCTGTTTTAGATTTTACCCTGATAACCTTTTCTTTTTTAATTGGCTGACTTCCCAAATTCTCAGCAGCGCCTCTCAAAGGAGTCTCTGTTCAGGGACGAGCCTGGGAGGCTACAATTGGAAGGTGTAACGCTACACTCCTAAGGGTGAGGGACATTTCGAGAACATTCAAGGGGACGCTCGCCCTTGTGGCTCTCTGTCTACCATGGGACAATCTGCAGAATACTTGTCACCTGAGACCTGAATGGCTCTGCAGACCTCCCATGGCTTTCCACCCCTCTATTAGTCTGGGAAGAGTTTGGGACCCTCAAGGATAATGGGATCACATTCTGCGTGCTCAAAGCCTCAGCATCCGGGCACAAGGACAATCCACATCCTGTCCTCCTTCTCTAAGCTTTGCCACTGTGTCCTGTTCAGCACTTCTCAATATCTGCAAGGATAGATTTAATTCCTGATGTAATGGTGTCTGCGTTTTAATAATTTAGTATTTTGTTCTTTTTAAGATCCCTTTACCAAGGTGTTGTTAAGTTCCCACATGAAAGACACTTGATGTTCTAACATATACTTTGATGGGTGTTGGGGAAATATCTTCCAAGGCCCATAACTTTGACCCAGTTTATCAGTTCATACTGTGCTGACTGAGCACACGCCCCTGTAACCTTGGCTGCTGTGCTCTCAGTGTTCTGTCTCCCTGTTCCTGCCTGTTGGCGTCAGCTGATAGAGGTGTTATGGTTCTATCTTGATATGCACAATGTTGATGATTCTCTCTGAACTAGCTAAATACATGGGTATGGGGTAGACTTCTTCAGAATTGACGTGGCAACTCTACCGTGAAGTCAGAACCTCTGACTCTTTGACTTGTTTTGTGAATTCTCCGGCTGAAGCTCCTAAATAAACCCATTAGTGTTTGACATCAAAGCTCCAGTTCTCCGCGTGTCTCCTTTGAGTCGGGGACTCCTCCTGCATTGCTACACAGAAGTTTCCCCCACAACGGGTCAATACTAACAAACAACAAAGTAAGTAATTTAAACGAGGTTCACAATCAGGATATGAAAGACATTACATTTTACAGGCTTCACAGCTTAAAAAAACCCACACAGAAATAAACTGCTATGGTGTCTGAATGCTGTTATAGAGTTAGATAATACATTTCAAAACATGCCTAAATAAATCTGCACTTGTTTAAAAGTAATTGTTCCCTTTTTTGCTGAGATTGAAATGAGAAGTTTGACACCACTTCCATGTCTATATGCTAAATATTAAGTCAGAGAAAGCAGCTGGTTAGCTAGCTTAGCACAAAGGCTGTAAACGGAGCAAAAACACCTAGCCTTAAAGGGAAAACTTCAGCTACCTTTAGATTTAACTAATCCCTGTGACATCTTGTTTAATACATACAAAAACATGAATGTAAAAACGGTTGTGGAGTGTTATATCCCTGACTATTTGTTCATACTATGCTCAACTAATCAGCTAAAGCTATATATTTAACTGAAGGAGGAAGAAAGCAGATTTCCCAAACTCGTTTTTCACACATTTGTGTTTAAAACATCAATGAACTTGCGTTAATGAACAGCTTCCCCTTCACATGGGTCCACGTACATGCATGTACACAATATAATATATTATTTGATTTATTTTGACAGGTATAAAATCATGATAAAAAGTGGCTTCTACACTCTCTCCCAGTAACCATTTCAGTCCTGTGTCAGTATTTTGCTCATTGCATTGTCGATGGAGAAATGACTCATATTTCAACAACTAGACACAGTAACTCTGACACAAGTTAGGCTTTGTTTTAAATTCCATATTTGAGTTTGCCTTGGAGAGATTGATCTAGATGTGGTTCCCTACAGCGTTGCAAGGTCTAAATAGAAAAACAAAAAGGCAGATTTCAATATGTCTCTTACTCCCAGAGTGTATTCTTGATGGGATTTAAGTCCTGAGGGCAAAGATACACAGGAGAGCATGTGCTGTGTGTGCACAGGTAAAATATAGCAAGGTCCTTCTGTTAAAACGCAGTAAAAAGGTTTATGACCATGAGCAAATAGAGAAAATTACATAAGGATACATGTGACACCTCCCCGCTCAACATGGCTGCACTCAGGTTTGGTGTTAAATATTCATCCGAAATAGAAATTGCTCCTGTGGCTGTAATATGCAGGTTGAAATGACACTGACTAGAGTGTGAAATGTCAGTCACGTCAGATCTGTTACACTTCAGGCACTGTGGTGCTTAAAGCAAAATGCTAACATTAATACACTAAAGCTGATGATGATGGGGTTGTCATTTTTTGGTCATAAAACCAAGTATTGGATTTGTTAAGATAAAAAAACATTATTACAATTCATCCTGAGGATATCTGAACAAAATATATGTACAAACTGACACTTCATGAGAACCTGCATGTGAAGGTCATGGGAAGGTGGTGCAAGAGGACATTTAGGAGATCATGTAGATCATATCAACAGACTGGGGAACATGATGTGTGTGTGTGTGTGTGTGTGTGTGTGTGTGTGTGTGTGTGTGTGTGTGTGTGTGTGTGTGTGTGTGTGTGTGTGTGTGTGTGTGTGTGTGTGGAGGGGGAGGTGTACAGTTATTGTCGGGGAAATATTTTCCAAGGCCCATAACTTTGACCCAGTTTATCAGTTCATACTGTCCTGACTGAGCACACTCACCTGTAACCTTGGCTGCTGTGCTCTCAGTGTTTTGTCTCCCTGTTGCTGCCTGTTGGCGTCAGCTGATAGAGGTGTTATGATTCTATCTTGTTATGCACAATGTTGATTATTCTCTCTAAACTAGCTAAATACATGGGTCTGGGGTAGTTTTTTGTTCTTGTGTGTCAGTCATCCACACCAATCAGAAGTGCTGTGCTCCACATGTACCAGCCATTCTTAACCAATCAGAAGTGGCCCATGATAGAAGGTGATAGACAGATTGATCCAATCACTTGCCAAGTATTTTTGAAAGTGCTTGCCCTTTCCAAATGGCTTCCAGTGGAGCTTTCCTAGATGGCCTGGCGAAACAAACCATCTGAGTCAGGTTAGTAATGCTCCATCACATGTTTCTATTACAGGGTGAGTCTTAAACTGAAGCTTGACTTTAAAGCAGCCCAACGGAAGTTTCATGTAAGTTTAGTTCTTTCACTCGTAGCTCGTGCTGCGGGGGTGCTAGAGACGGGAGCATGTTGATACGACCTTCCTAGCCGGAGTTATGGCCGCATTTTACAATAAACATACGTTGGGTTGCTTAAAACAAATATCGCAATCGCAATATTTGTCA
>NW_011344300.1:226007-236300 GCF_000735185.1 Notothenia coriiceps
CCCCGTCGTTGGTTCGCCGTTCGGTCGAACGTCGTCGAAAGGGAAGGGAAGGAACGACCCAACTACCGAACGGAACCTGAAGTAGAAGACGAACGAAAAGGACTAACGTAAGTAAATTTAAACGTAGTGAAGTTTAAGGTCAAAATCTGCACATCAGCTTCAGTGTAGAAATGGCAATGAAAGTCTTATGACCCGCGCTCCTCCAACAATGCATCATAGTTATATAATAAAATACAAAAATACAAATAGAAAATAGTGCAAGAAGTCTATATACACGTAAATAGAATATGATAATAATTACATTTACATTCTGTTCTTGTATATGATATATCATTCTATTTACGTGTTATTGCACTATTTATTTAAATTGTATTATATAACTTTGTTGGAGGAAAAAGAGAGGTATTTTTGACGTTGGAGTGATGATGTTACATTCTGGTTTGAGAGAAAACATCATATCGTCTGTCAGTTTGGTGTTGCCTTGCGGGAATATAATAAGACCTTTTATAGATAATGAAATACTATGTTTCACCAGCCTGAATAACATTTCCACTTTCTTTTTTTCTCAGCCAATACCTGTGGGTGAGAGTAGCACATAGCATAGAAATGGGTTTTCTATTGTGATATCATTCAATATCTAGAAAAATAATATACATCAAGCTATTGTGCGTTCTCTTGTAATGTCACTGGCATGGATTTTTTTAAATCAAAACCAGTATGGAGCCTGATGAATCAAAACTTTGAGCGTAATGAAATCATGTTATCATTGTTCCGACAAACATGTGACACGTTCATATCGGATTCTCCCACAAGGTGAGACACCCAGCATGTTATGTTACCTTTGGTGAACGCCACACAGTCGATGTCTGCAGGCTTCAGCCCTGCTTGCTCCAGCGCCTCCTTCAGGACCGTCAGAATGACAGCACGGTGGTGCCTGGCGGTGTCACTCGGCAAGAAACCTGATGGGTAAAAAAAACAGGTTGTTAACTTCACATTAGGGCTGAACGATTAATCGATTTTAAATCGAAATCGCGATTTGAAATGATGCGATTATCAAATCGCAAAGCCTGCGATTTTTTTAAACCTTTTTTTATTTATTATTATTTATTTTTTTATTCTTGTGTGTCAGTCATCCACACCAATCAGAAGTGCTGTGCTCCACATGTACCAGCCATTGTTAACCAATCAGAAGTGGCCCATGATAGAAGGTGATAGACAGATTGATCCAATCACCTGCCAAGTATTTGTGAAAGTGCCTGCCCTTTCCAAATGGCTTCCGATGGAGCTTTCCTAGATGGTTTGGTGAAACAAACCATCTGAGTCAGGTTAGTAATGCTCCATCACATGTGTTACATCTATTACAGGGTGAGTCTTAAACTGAAGCTTGACTTTAAAGCAACCCAACGGAAGTTTCATGTAAGTTTAGTTCTTTCACTCGTAGCTCGAGCTGCGGGGGTGCTAGAGACGGGAGCATGTTGATACAACCTTCCTAGCTGGAGTTATGGCCGCATTTTTCAATAAACTTACGTTGGGTCGCTTAAAAAATTAACAAACAAATATCGCAATTCGAAATCGCAATCGCAATATTTGTCAGAAAAATCGCAATTAGATTTTTTCCCAAAATCGTGCAGCCCTACTTCACATGCAAGATTGTTAGACTTTTACATATCACCGGTAAAGTGAAGGGGACAACTTGCCTTGACCAGGGGGGGTAATGTAGGTCCGTCTCGGGTTGGACAGCACTTCACCATCCCTGATGATTCCAATGCCAATCTTATTGGCACTTCCCTCAAATCCAATTACTATAGTCATGGCGGCTGAAAGACATTTACAGGAAATAGAATAGCAATGAGTAGAGGTGGGTAATGCATTATGTCTTTATATGGAAGTGAGGAATAGATTACATTATTTAATCTCTGTTAAAAACCCATTCTTTGCAAGAAAATAGAATCAAGAAAATTAGGTGATGGAGAAATAACAGATACTCAGCCTGCTATCTTGATGGTTGTAAATAAAACATTCGACCCTCATTTCTAATTTCAAAAGCAGGGAAGTAAACAGCAGGGAAGTAAAAGGACAGGCTGCAAGAGAGCATGAAATAAATGAAAACAAATAATGCTTTGTTTTTCATGACAGTTCGAAACCCAGGCATTGTCCAATATGTTCCATGCCCAGTGGAGTGTTCTCAGGGCATTTACCTTCATTTAGCAAGGTTTGCATGTGATTACACTGGGGTACTTTAAAGAGTGAAACACTTAAATATCTAACGGGATACAACATCAGCCTCATGGCAGATGCTTTGCCTACAAAATGCCTCATTATACGTTACATACATAAATACTTTCCACATGAAGCTAACCCTAAACCAAAATAAGGCTACCTGTGTGCAGCACATGAAGCTAGTAGTGTAGAATTGAAGTACCGTGAAGCTAGCACAACTAGCTTCACGGTACTTCAATTCTACATTGAATATTCAATTAGAAATACCTATCTTATTGCTCTTCTTCGGTGGTACACATTTATTCAACTTGTTCCTACTTTTTTAATAATAACTCTTTTACCTCCTGGATGTATTATAAGAACTTATGTTCAGTACTCATCTGGAGGGTCCCAAACATTGGAAGCTGTAGAGATGGCCTGACCAAAAAGCTGTGTCCGAATAATGTTTTACCTCAGCAGCATCTTAGAATTATGTTATATGTAATAAAACAGTCGTAATTGTGTAGTTTTGTCGATTCAAAAATAAAACACAGTGGGAAAAAAACGTGTTTTGTCATTTATAATCAGGCACAATGAGCAAAGACAGCGCGTGGTCGGAAATCATCGGTGTGCTTTGTGAGCGTGTGTGTGTTGGAGGAGAAGAAGAAGAAGCACTTTGTCTTTTGCATCCTGTTGAGAAAGTGCAAGTAAGATTATTTGCATTTCATTTTCCTGGAACGTGTAGCGGCTTGAAATGAAAACGTTTGCGTAATTTAACCGCATTTGCATTTGGAGATAAATTAAATAAGTAGCTACCTTGGTTATTCATTCAGCAGGCCGTCTGCTGCTCTTTGTCACAGAGCAGCTAGCGTTAGCATACCTTCCATTTAACACGCAAACATTTCAGCTATTTTTGTTTGCATGTATGTCTTTTACATGCATACTATTAATTTTGCATTCAGCAGTTAGCAAATAAGTTCATATTTTCTATTTAGTGCGTTTGCTGTATGCTCAAACCCTTTGTCAGAGTTTACTGCAGACCGTAGAAAGCGGCTGAGACGCAATATTTGTAAATACATGCATACTTGTAAACAGAAACGTTATGTAATACAAGGACACTGAAAACAACACTTATATTATATGACATGCATTATTTGAAGATACTCAAGCTGATATTCCTTAAAGTAATTTGATAACTGGAAAACTTTTTACCATTTCCTTTGAGTCACTATAAAAAAAATAACAGACCGATATATTGACCAATATAAGCGTTGTTGTATTTAATGTCTGATACATAACAAAAAATTAAAAAAACGAGTTCTCAGTGAAGCACATCTCTCATTTAAAAAACTTTACATTTCCAACTATAAACCTAAAGATACGTTTCCTGGTTCTACCAAGAAACATCACTTCTAAACCTTAAATTAATATCCTCAAATTGCTTGTTTTGCCCAACCAGAAGCATAATGATACAGAACAAAAAAAGCTATTTCTTTCTCTACAGTTAAACCTGCAGATTTGTTGGCCTTGATGACAGTTGAGTTTCTGACTTGTGTGTTGTTGTAGCATTTGCCACTTCTATAACAATCTGTTTTGTTTTTCCAGCGGCTCGTGTGCTGTTGTGTGTGCGTGTTGTGTGTCTGCAAAGTGTGTTTGGAGCCAGAGCCAATTCAAGTATGAAGAGAGGAAAGAAGACAGAGGATGCAGCTGCAGATGAGGAAAATGACACAGGCTCTGGTACTACAGCTGTTCTCTACATTAAAACCCTTACACACATTGTCCTGACTTAAATATGTGGCCTGACCCTATGTCTTTATTTCACCTGATAGCTTCAGCAAAGAAAACAAAGAAGGCGAAAGAGCCAGAGGCCCCGATACTGTACGAGGATCCTCCGGACAAAATGACCTGCAAAGATGGACGTGAAGCCAACATGAAGATCACTTCCTGGAACGTTGACGGTCTGAGGGCATGGGTGAAAAAGAATGGCCTGGATGTGAGTTAACAATGAATATAAGCAACATAAAGGATTTCCTGAGTTAAGTATTCAGATTGGTTTTAATGGAAAATGCTTGTGTTCTCCCTTCCAGTGGGTGCGTGAGGAGTCTCCAGATGTTTTGTGTCTGCAGGAGACAAAGTGTGCAGAAAAATCCCTCCCTGCAGCCATCACCTCCATGCCCGAGTATCCTTACAAATACTGGGCAGCGTCCGATGAAAAGGAGGGTTACAGTGGTGTGGCCATGCTCTGCAAGACTGAACCCATCAAGGTCACCTATGGCATTGGTGAGTGGTGTCTTTAACTGTTTTCATTTAAACATATGAACCATGGGCTTTTAATAATCTTTCAAATGCAGGGCATCATTTTAACTGAGCTACAAACTGGGGGCAGTCATTTCTTTAAGTCTCCACTAGGGCTGCTCAATTAATCGTATTTTAATCGCAATTACGATTATGGCTTGCAACGATTACAAAAACAACGTAATCGAAATAAAACGATTTTTTTTTTTTATTGGTTTTCCAGTTGAGTTATGCTTAAAGGTCAGGCTAATCAACTGTTAAAAACATACTGTTCACATTTTTTTTCTCCAATAAATTGATGTTTTCAAAGTAAATGGATAATCGTGATATCAATTGACTCAAATAATCGAGATTATGATTTTTGCCATAATCGAGCAGCCCTGGTCTCCACTGGTTGTGATGCAACTGCTTCAACATGCTGCACATAATCCATGTAAAATTCAAACTTGTTGCCTTTGCACTTTTGTATTACTGGAACTGAATACAACTTAAACTGAACCTTCTCTACCTTTCTCCAGGTAAAGAAGAGCATGACAAGGAGGGCCGTGTCATCACTGCCGAGTTCCCCACCTTTTACCTGGTGACCACCTATGTGCCAAACTCCGGCAGAGGTCTTGTGCGCCTAGATTACCGCAAAACCTGGGACGTGGACTTCCGGGCGTACCTGAGCGAGCTGGACATACAGAAGCCCCTGGTGCTGTGTGGTGACCTTAATGTCGCACACCAGGAGATCGACCTGAAGAACCCCAAGGGGAACAAGAAAAGCGCAGGCTTCACCCCTGATGAGCGCGAAGGCTTCACCAAACTGCTAGAGTCCGGTTTCACCGACAGCTTCCGCGAGCTCTACCCGGAGCAGACCAACGCCTACACCTTCTGGACCTACATGATGAACTCCCGCTCCAAGAACGTGGGCTGGAGGCTCGATTACTTCGTCCTGTCGTCCAGCCTGCTGCCGGGCCTGTGCGACTGCAAGATCCGCAACAAGGCCTTGGGAAGCGACCACTGCCCCATCAGCCTGCACATAGCTGTGTAGCTCAAAGTTTTACATGACCTTTACCGTTTTCTTACTACTGCCATTCAGAATCGTATACCAGTGTTTGATAGAGTGAGGTGTTCTTACATGTGCTGTCAAAACTCACTATGTCAGTAGGCTAGGCAGGAGCTTAGATGTGTAGTACTTTTAAATCAAAGTTTTCACATGAAACCTTCAAATAATGACTCCAAAGCAGAACGCCCATTTATCCTGTCATTAAAACAAAACACCTAACCATTGACAAAGCGCGTTCCGGTTTGGTTACTGATAAAAGGTTTAGAGGGTCTCCAGTTTGTCAAGGAGTGTTCGGCGTTGCTTTACCAAGAAGCTAAATGCGAATAGTGGAAAACAAAAACCTTTGAAGCGAGCATAAATAGAGTAAAAGACAAAACAGTTTTTCAACAGTGACCCGTAACTGGCTACAAACAAGCCTCCATGCCAGTAACCTGCAGTATGTTTGTGTGTTGCTGAACTAAACCACTTTTGCGATGGTTGTGATGTGTTAAAGCCCATTATGTTTGAAGCTTCTTTTCCAAAGCAGTGTTTCTTTTTTTTTTTTTGTAAAACATGCTCACAATAAAGATTGGATTTATGTAAAACTTTATTCCGTTCGTTATTTGATGACTGACTCAAAATGATTGGACAGATTAGCTACACCACAATGCAACTAAAAATAACACATTCCTCTGCTCAGTGTGCTTCAATCTACAGCTCAGTGAAAGATTGAAACACCCCTCTACATTTTTCTTAAATCTCAATCTCTACATATATGGCAACCATTCCATTCCAGTGTCTGTTGAATTCCAACACAGAAATGTTGTCAGTAGTTCATGAATCAAATAATAATAATTTACTATAAATAGTAAAACCAGAGAAACTGATAATGCTGCAGTGTTCTCTTAATTGTTTCCAGAGCTGTAGCTAGAAATCATTTTCTAAACAATATAAAGTCATAATCTAAGAACAGTTACTTTTTGTCCTATTCTAATCTAGCGTCAAGCTATATATACCCTTCAAAATATTACATCTCAAATTAAAAACCTTGACTATGTTAACTTCATGCTATGTGTCCGTTGATGCATTTTGAGATTGTACGACTGTCTGAACCCCTTCCCACACTCGACACAGGGGTATGGTTTTTCCCCTGAATGTGTTCGCTGGTGCCTCTTCAGGCGGTTGGCACTGAGGAAGCTCTTGTCACAATCGGTGCACGAGTACGGCCGGACTCCGGTGTGGTAGCGCAGATGTATGGTCAGGTAGCACGACTGAGTGAATCTCTTGCCACAGTGGGGGCACTGAAAGGGCTTGTGGCCCGTGTGGAAACGTTCGTGCTTCAGAAGCTCGGCGTGGGAAAAGAAGCCCTTCCCGCAGTCAGAGCAGAGGAATGGCCGCTCGCCTGAATGAGTCAGCTCGTGTCTTATCAACGTCGCCTTATAGACAAAGCTCTTGTCACACTGCGAGCAGCTGAAAACGTTTTCCCTGGTGTGGCACCGCTCGTGCTTCTTCATGTTCCGTTCCCTCTTGAAGCTTTTGCCACAGAAAGAACACATGAAGGGCATTTCTTCTGAGTGGATCTTCATGTGGCTCAGCAAACCACCATTGTAGAGAAATCCCTTGCCACACTGTGTGCATATGTGCGGCCGCTCCTTTTGATGGATGCGCTGATGTGCGGTGAGAGCTGCCCGGTAGGCGAAGCTCTTTCCGCAGTTGCAGGTGTGCACTCTTTCTTCCTGGTGAGTTTGGAGGTGCCTGTTGAGGTAGCTGGCACATCTGAAGCCCAGGTCACAGCGAGGGCATTTGTAAGAGTGCTCCACCTTGTCAGCATCCTCGCCGTGCGTTTTTAGGTGTCTTACAAGTGCAGACTTCCAGGCAAACGCCCGGCCACACTCTGAACACAGATACTCGCCGTTCTCCATGTGGGTGCTCTTGTGCTCCCTCTGATCCACCAGCGACTTAAAGAACTCCCCGCAGATCAGGCACTCATACCTGCGCCCCGCCTTGTGCGTCTGCCTGTGCCTCTCCAGCGACTGTTTGAAGGAGAACCGGCGTCCGCATTGAGAACACAAGAAGGGCTGCTCGCCTGTGTGGATGCGCTGGTGGGCTTTCAGTAAGGACTGGAACTTAAAGCTCTTCTCACAGTCAGCACAACTAAAACGTCCCTCTTCATCTGTAAGGGGCTGAAAGGCCATCTCGTCAGCCTCAACAGAGTGGACTTTTTCAATGTGCTGCTGGACCTTTGCTTCTTCTGTGTGCTGGAAGGAGCACTTAGGACAGTGGATCGAAGTCGATGAGCCATCTGCCACAAAACCTATTTGAAAAATAGAACAACAGTGTTAGGAGTTTTTCTTAGAGCCATCAAAAAAGGATTTAATGGCGCATTTCCACTACAGCGCGGAGCGTGGTTGTTTTTGGTTGCGTTTCCACTAGGCGTAGTTCCGGCTAGCGGGTACTTTTTCACAGTTTTCTGGCTCTCCAAAATCGAGGTTCTTTCCGGGCCACCAACCGGGCTGAGTATGCTAAACTAGTGAGAGAATCGCTGGCAACTACAACAAAATGAACATATTTTACCGTGATTTAATTGTAATACACGTTTCAAAATGATGCCGAAGTAACAACATACTGATACCGGTTAGTAAAAACCATGAATTAATGCTTTGACAAGTCCTGCCAAGACCAAGCGGGCAGAGAAATGCGTGTTTTTCTGAATGGGAGATCGGCTAAAGCTAACCAGTAAATATGCTGCCAACGTGTACAGCACTGCCACAACAACGGGCCTAATACAGACAGTAAATGAACCAGCGACTGTATTCGCCATGAGCACAGAGCAGTCTGTGGTTTGTACTGTGTTTTAAGCTCGTCCTATTTTTCTGAAACAGATATGGGAGCTGTGAGCCTCTGAGAGCAACCCAGCTAAACGGCTGATGTTGGATTTTTGTGTTTCGCATTGAAATGACTGTCACGGCTGCTCGCTACAATGCGGCGTTCTATAGTGCTACTAAACCCCAGTTCGCTAAACTGTAATGGAAACGCAGCATATAAGTGGAGGCCCTACAAAGGCTAACGATACACGTAGCTAACCGTGGCGAGGCCCTGCAGTGGAAATGGGCCTCCATTGAGTGATGCTCAAAAAGATTAGCAAATGGATTAAAGAAAAAAGCGACGTTATGTGTCTACGAACTAAAGGATTGCAAAGAATGCCAGTTTGGAAATGTTCCCCGTGATGTTTTTATTTAAAAGCTGTGCAATATTATAGCCCTTGGTAATGTATCGCAATATATAATCAAACAGCCTTTCAAAGGCACTTAAGGACATTCGAACATAAAATACTTTTAACTTGATGATGCAACCAATACCGATTTACAATATTAGGCCAGGGTTACCTGTCCATTATACAGTTATTGTATATGGATTGATGTGGCCGTTTAAGTCCTTTTTAAGTAACTGATTGTGAAAGATCAATAGAATATAAGTTGTCGTAAAAAGTGAACTCACTCTCATCCCACCGTCCCTTCGATGAGAGCGCATGGATGACCGCATAAGAGTGGGGTCAGCACGTGTTAAAGAGACCAGGAGAAAAATTAGTAAGGAACGTTGATCAGGATATTATCTATTACATGTCAATTCAGCTAAATCAGTTCTAAGAAGCAGGATCATCAAAAGAAAAAGCATTTGTGAGGATGCAATAGCAAGGCCGAGGTTTTACCTAAGTTGAGAGAGGCGAAGGGCTTCAGGTCCGGTTGGTGGTTGGCCTTGGTGATATCCATCCTTCTTTTAGTGGGGCCATGGTGGCTTTTGTAAATGCTACACCCGGACCTTCATGGGTGGGGTTTGCGCTTGACGGCAAACGTTGTGGCGGACCGCCTTCACTAGGGAACGACTTCATTGTCAAGGTTCAGGGCCGTGGGCATTCCAGGGTCAGGAGGTGAGAAGGGCTTCCAGAATGCTGCCTGAACCATCGTGCGTGTCTGCTGGATCGGTGGATCTGCGTTATCCACACTCCCATTGCCGTTACTAAAACGCAAGGCCGGTCAAGGCGCCATCGATGCATGGGCTCTCTGGGGCAAGAGTTATTTGGCATTGGTGATCATCAGTGGTGAGTTTTCCACCCGTGCGCTTGCGAGGGCCAGCTCGCCAGTTAATATTGTCGTTGTTGCAGTTGATGCAGGCACATGTAAGCGGCCGTCTTCCATGTGTTCCTGCTTGTGGCTCTGTGCGGGCTGACAGAGAGTGGAGAGGTCTCTCCTGGCAGGATCTGGCAGGGCTGTACTTTTGTCCCATGGTCTTGGTGCGTGGTCTGTGTCTGTCAAGAGACTGCCCTGGAAAGAAGAAGCAGCCGACCCGCAGTCATTGCACCAGGATGGGGGCGTTCCCAAGTGTGGATGACCGCCTGTGGGCGATTAGCGAAGGGGCAAACTTAATTTCTTGCTCCGCGCAGTCTGGGCCCCACGTCATTAAGTCCCCAACAGAGATTTTTTGTGGGAAGGTGCCAGAACGTTGTTGTTATCCTCTGAATGGATGAGGTTTTCCAAACCGCTTAAATATTTGGTTGTATCGCTTCTTCCCTTGCTTCGGCCCTTCTTCTTGCCATTGAGTTGTCTCTGCAGGAGCACTACCAGCGATCTTGCAGGCAGCCAATGGCTAGTGTCCGTTCCTTCCAAAAGCCTGTTTTCACCCATCCCACACTTTCGGGGGGATGTCATCCGCTTGTGTCCTAATTCGAACCGCTCTGGCGTAATCCGCGTCACTCAGTGATTATTTGCAACTGC
>NW_011344300.1:236345-248597 GCF_000735185.1 Notothenia coriiceps
TAGCACATTTTGTGAGTAAACGGCGGTAACACGTTTACAGGGAAAAGAATGAGGCAATAGAGACTAGTTTTGTGTTCTTACTCAAATTACTCCGACACGGAAAATTACCACCGGGTAATAGTGTTTTACAATTGTTTATGTGCTATTGTATCTCTTGAAAAAGGGATAGTTGTAGTTAAAATGCAATGTCGCGGTTTGATACTCTTGATATCGTACTAATAGGATTTTAGCTTTTCCCCCCTGCAACAGAGGTTGAAAGAAACACCACCGGGGTTTCACTAAATGATTTTACATGTAGCGGAAGCTTCTTTATTCATCTCCGAGGAGCGCAACGGGTTTCCTGATATCAACACCGGCATCACCTTTCTGTTTCACCTCACCATTACATCTCATCTCCTAGGCCACGCCCTTCTTTCAGCTATAAACTAGGGCCGAACGATTCATCGATTTTAAATCGAAATCTGAAATGATGCAATTTTCAAATCGCAAAGCCTATTATTTATGTTCTTCTTGCATGTCCGTCATCAACACCAATCAGAAGTGCTGTGCTCCACATGTACCAGCCATTGTAACCAATCAGAAGTGGCCCATGATAGAAGGTGATAGACATATTGATCCAATCACCTGCCAAGTGTTTTTGAAAGTGCCTGCCCTTTCAAATGGCTTCCAATGGAGCTTTCCTAAATGGTTTGGTGAAACAAACCATCTGAGTCAGGTTAGTAATGCTCCATCACATGTTAATCTATTACAGGGTGAATCTTAAACTGAAACTTGACTTTAAAGCAACCCAACGGAAGTTTAATGTAAGTTTAGTTCTTTCACTCGTAGCTCGGGCTGCGGGGGTGCTAGAGGCGGGAGCACGTTGATGCGACCTTCCTAGCCGGAGATATGGCCGCATTTTACAATAAACTTCCGTTGGGTCGCTCAAAAAACAAATATCGCAAATCGCAATCGCAATATCTGTCAGAAAAATCGCAATTAGATTATTTCCCCAAATCGTGCAGCCCTAGTTTGTACTTTACATTTGAATTAATAATCTTATTCATACCTTTTCAAGAACACTTTATCATAGATTCCATTGTCAGCATTAATATTAGTATTTACATAATTGCATACATTACCTTTCATGTATCTTTTTTTACGTTTCAATTGTAATGTTTCGTTTTATTAGTGTTGTATTACAATGCACACATTTTAACAGAATGATTGTACCTATATCTTGTAACTTCTGTTTTGTTTTGTTTTTTATTCCAAAAAAAAAAACTTAAACTGTAACGTAACCCAATTTCCACACTTGGAAGTATTTTGACCTTCTCATTTTTGCTTTTATTCCAAAAAATAAAGCATTTACCCACATAATCTGCCATGCAGGTGGAATAGCTGGAGTGGCAGCGTTCTGCAGGCTGACATGCTGTACGGCTTAACGTTATATGTTATCGAGTCAGTGTCCTGGCAGGAGGTGTAGCTATCAGGCTCCTCGCAGAGCAGTCTAACAAGTTCCCCTGCTGTTCCACTACTCACAGAGGACGGAGCGGATGAGGAGCAAGCTTGTTGCTGCCTTTTTATAGGAGCAGCTACCATATAGCGAATGGGCTAATCCTCATGTACGTGCAAAATGAAAGTGTGCAGATTTGTAAAGATGAATGGCTAAGCCTACAGATCCCCACTGGTGGGTAGCGATCACATATGTAACCATTGTTCTCTGTGCACTTCATCTCAGTGAGGGATAGCACAAAAGCACAACAGCAATGCCTGCCTGGCATCATGGGTTTCATTTTCATACTTTTCATGTTGATTTTGAATCCAGCAAAACCATATTGGGTGGGTGTGAACAACAGTTATCATACGTCAGAAAGAGGGAAATATTGATATTGCCACTATTCTGCTGTTCCATTTTTATTCTGTCACACCATATGACTTATTGAGCAAACTGGTTGCCAATTGTTGCTCTCTTAGTGGGTGATGGGAAGGAAGTGGAGAGTGATTTATTCTTGCTGGGTTTCATTGAATGTTCTTACTGTGGCTTTAACAAAAGGGAACTGTACCAGAACACAATATCACTAAAACAAGCATTATTTTTATATTATATAACTGAGACTTGGACAGGAACTAAGATGCCCTGAAACACAAATGCTGAAAATGTAAATAGGTGTCAACGTTGAAGTTGAAGTTGTGTCTTTCCCTTTCTCACAGACACACATGCAGACACACACACCCACACAATACACACAATACACACCTGCATGCACACGCACATCACATTGTCAGGATGAATATGCATTAGTGCTAAGACTGTGGATGTGCGTTTGCTTGGGCATGGGATCTGGCCTCATCAAATATGGAACCTCAACAGCTGTGCGCGCGCGCGCGCGCGTGCGTGCGTGCGTGCGTGTGTGTGTGTGAGTCACTGTGTCTTTGTCTCCCAGGGGCATCATGACACTTCATCATTTGTTAATTAGCCAGTTAAGTCATCTAATTAACGCGCCATCTCTATAGTTCCTTGTCAGACTCTTTTCTTTTTTTGTCACCATGTGTTTGAAAAACTAATGGTTGGGTAAAACCATATGTGTTAAAACGGAAAGAAAATCAATTTAGAAAATGCGAATCTTCACAGCTCAAATACTCAGGAAAGACATTTGCCACAACAGCAATCATTTGCCAGCTTTTACGAGATACAGTATATAACAAGCAATGTGTTGGTTATTAAAATAAATATGATAGCCTCACCTCTTAATACAGAAATATAATCCACATTCAATTACCAAAATGTCAAGATAGGACTGCATGCATCAACTAATTAATTACCACAATGACATTGATAAATCCCTTATTACCATCTTTCTGCATATTAAAATGACACCCTCCCCCACCATTAGAAGATTTTCATTAGCATACCATCAACATCCAAGACTTAAATGACCATAATGACCTGCTGTGTGTGTGTGTGTGTGTGTGTGTGTGTGTGTGTGTGTGTGTGTGTGTGTGTGTGTGTGTGTGTCAAAAACAATAACAGTAATTAAGGATTCATCTCTGTCAGTTTTGTATCACAGTGCCACTATATTTATTGCTGGCTCTCTCTCCCTCTCTGTGTGTGTTGGTGTGTGTAAACAATCCACCCAATTCTGAATTCTGAATTTTCATTGTCTTATAATTATTGATTCATATATAATTTACCATGTGAAAACTGTATTCTCTCCTATGAGCATGTCATTTCTTGTTTAATTAAAACTTGATCTTTATAAACATTACGAAAAAGAAGTATTTCTTAACTGAAATAATGGCTTTATCAAATGCTAAGCAGTCGGTAGAAAAGTCCCAAATATGGAGGAGAATTCCTTACCATAAAATACGTTATTATGACTCTCGTACATGTAACCACATGGCCTCAAAACTTTAATATGGGAGAATGCTTTTTGATTTTATATATTTAAAACATTGAGTCGTACATCTATGAGTTTAATCAGCTTTTAAAAAGTGAATGTGCTGTAAACTCATGGTTTGTGCTGGTTGTATGAGGGTCCAATTAATGGGGTTCAGTTTATGTGAGTGTGACTTTAAATCTAGGTGGAGATTTGCAGGGTTTATTAATATGTTATAAATAGAGGGGATAAATAAATGAACGTCATTGAGATTGAGGAATCAGGAGAGGCCACTAGTAAGTGTGATTATTATATTGAATGTGATTTACCGGTAAGTTATATGGGATATGTGTGATCCTACTGTAATTGTTGTATTGTTGTTGTCCTTTTTCTACTAAGGTTAACAACCTATTTGGATTTGATTACATTTTCAAAACTAAGAGTTTTTTCCGTCCATCTTGATTTCACCCATACTGTCGGGAGATAGACACCACAGTTAATATACATCATTTTTTCAGTTCATTATATGACACACAGCTGTGCTATTTTGTTAGTTTTTCCTAGCAACTAGACCTTTATCCATGACCTTAATTTCAAAGGCTACTCATTGAAATGCTGGTATCATTTGCAAAGTAGTGCCAAATAGCTTACTGAAATAATGTTTCACCTCTCACTCCGTTGTACATAGATATATCTTAAAAGCCCTGCTACAAAGTTGTTGTGTATGAAATTAAAATTTTGTTTAAGACAGATAAGAGTGCTTACCAACACTTAATGACTTTGCTATTACTAATGTATTCTCTGCTCTGAGTGAGCATTGAGCTATTCCTTAAAAGGACCCTATTCTGATAACACCATGATTCCATTCAAACATTTTAAAGGAAAATATATAATTAGAAATGTTCCCCAATGTATTAATGCTTAGTGGGATCCAACATGTGGCCCTTTGCTCTCCCTACCTTTACTGTCTCTCTTCTGCTCAACAATGTAATAAAGTCATTAAAGCCCAAAAAATACATCTTAAAAAAAGGATGAAGCATGCGACATCTCCAGCATAACTTTCCCCAGAGCTGTCAAACGCACTGCTGCACCTGTAGGGGAGACCGTCCGCTATAAATCATGAAACCAGTTATCAGCATCTTGATGTGGAAAGCAACAAATATGGTCTCATATGAGGTCTAACAGAAGAACCTGTCCAACAGCAGTAAGATCTAGACAGCCAAGCTCTCTTTTTCATGTTTTTTTTCCTGACATCGGAACTACGTGCTTAGGTAGATACTTTTTTTTTATCATTCATTTATTTCCCATATAGCAATCGAGAAAATTATGTCATAATTGCGATAAGCCTGTTAACCATCTCAGCATTTACTGTCGACGTGTCAAACCTGTGTCTTTAGAAAGGTTATTGACTGTTCACTAATTCCCAGTAGAGCCAAGATGAAGACACAGGAGAACAGCAAGGAGAAGCCGCCCAGCAAGGGAACAGAAAAGCAACAGCCATCAATAAATGGTTCAAATCCACTGCACAGATGCGCACATGGAAGTATGACTTACATCAGCTCCTGGATAACTGCTTACTTATATAGATAGAAAAAGGTCAACAAAGTCTGGTTTTGTCGTTCGCAGTGGATCTATATCACGAGTCATCATGTGTGTCTGTGCGTGGTCTTTCTATTCCTATTCCAAATGGACTGACCTTTCTCTAAAGGTCGGACTGTGACACCACTCACATGCACAATACTATCACGAGCGTTTAGAGGCACAGAGTCACGGACGGGCTCAAACACTGGCACAACCTCAGGGCTGTTATTCCATGCTGCTACATAAGTCTTTTAACCTTTTTCCAGGTGAATTTTCTACATGATTCTCTTGTCTGGCCTATACACAGAGTAAAAGTGCCACTGTCAATATCATCTTCTACGTAAGCAAAGGATAGGTTGCAATGCCTGTTGGCAACAAGAAGCTACAGTATGATTCTCACAAGCTGTCCAGCAACAACTCAGCATTCCAATGAATTAGTCAACTTCTTTTTTGTTGCCTTTATCCATCTACCTGCTTTCCAAGGCAACTGAAACACAACATGAAAGAAAGTTTTGCCTGCAAGAAGAAAGCCATTTGTTTTCTTATATTCTTCAATGTTATAATGTTAAGTGTGTCTATACAAATTGCACCTGTGCCTGAAATAAATAAATGATATTTTTCTACTAAAATAGCAAACCAGACTGGCTCAGACCACTCGACCTAATAAGGGCTTTAAGTGAATATCTAATTAAATGTAGAGAAGCTGAAGTAGGACTCATAATACAGTGCAAGATGACTGTGTATACCTTTTTGAGCATGACATTAAATAAAAAGGTATGGAAAAATAAGTGCAAATTGTCAATACAATGTAAGGTGATGTGTATAATTAAAGCAATAACACAAGGCAAAAATAAGAAATTTAAATGTCAGATCTACACAGTGTTGAATTTAGCTGATGTGTGAAAGCTTCGGTGAAGAGAGCTATGAAGGTAGCAGGTGGTCTTGGACCTAAAAGGTGGCTCCAGCCTCAGAAAAGAGCCATTGGAACAGGTTGCTGCCTGGCTGTGCAGGGTCGTGCATTCACTCCTGCCCTTTCACTCACCCTTCATGAAGGACAGCTGCCAGCCAATCAGCAGCCCAGCAGGATGAACAAGTTAGACATGGTCCTTGGAAATGGAGGAGGCAGAGGAGAGGCAGGCTGTAATAGGAAGTGTCAGGGTGCATTTTGAAGGTTGATATGTTGAGATTTGTCAGCTGCTGCAGCAGGAACATCTTACTTAGCTGTTTTTAATAAAAGTAGGAAGTGTTCACATCTCACTGTCAAGCGTTGGTAATGAGAATTGTAGCAACTTGGGGCACTCAGCTGGGATCACACACAATATTCCACAATCTAGACTGACATTAAGAAGGGAAATATAACTTGTGTAAGAAATCATATAATATAAATTAAAAAAACAAATAGGCTCACGGCTGAAGAAAATATTTTTCTTTTTGGACTATACAAAGGTTTTCATTACCAATCAATCGATAATAATTACTGTGCACATTTTCGACATATCTGGGAAAACACTATCTCTGTCTTTGTTTGCCAAAGAGGAGAAATGTCTATTTCATAAATAATATTCGTCGCTCCATTTGGTTAACAAAAGAGCATGGAGATGAAAAACGATTCTGAGTCTTGATGAGATGCAATTTCTTTCAGAGATGATCCAAAACAGGACATCTTGTTAAGTATGAAGGTATAAAATAAGTCGGGAATTTAAGGAGATGATGGATTCCTAAACTTGTTTCGTGCCATTTGCATCTGTTAGATTTGGGGACTAATAATGGGAGCACGCTGCTCATCTGCTTCTTTCTGAACCTTGTGTATCCAGGAACATGTCAGGTCATTCAATGTCTTCTAAATCCTGTGTAACCCGTCCGTCTCTTAATGACGGATTAGACTTCTCATAGTACGACTGCTCATCCAGCGATAATCCGCACACACAGAATTTGAGCTGTAGGCAGCAGGCCAGAGGGGAAACAGGGCCACACAGAAAGAGAGTGCAGCGGGGCAGGGTACAGTAACTCTGAGCAAATTATTAGCTCTGGTAAGTAGAAAGTTTGCCTACAAAACCGGGTTGAGAGTGATAAAAAGTTAGTCAGCAGGATTCACACTCAGCCCTTAATTTATCCTCACAACCTTCACGTTTGAACCAATCCTCGGCGATTACTTTCCAGCAATGCCAACTTTAGCATTTCAGCATGACACCAGGACTTAAATCACTATATTTCACAACTTGTGTACACCGGCAATTCAATTGACCACGAATGCAATTTAGATTTTGGAGATGGACAGGAAACCGACATAATGCACAGATAGACATTTAAAAGCAAAGGGGCCATTTCAGTTGTGTTGTGATGACAATAACTATTGATGTTATCACAAATACATGTAAAAAGTCATGATAAAATAACTGTGAAAATAAATAAGGAAATGGTTCATATTGGCAGTCAAGTATTTCATGAGTCAAGCTGCAAATAAGTGCACATCATTGACCAAGACCAATCAAGAATACTACGACACTACCCCCTTAGTTAAGAATGAAAACAGCTACCAAGAACAAACTCTTTTGGATGAACTGTCATACAATAAAATTAATGAAATACAAACATGCATGTCGCCCTCAGGATGAACTCCTAGTTCAAATAAATGTTGGTGGCTCAAACATTGCAAGTTTTACCGTCATTTGGCTACATTTTTTGTTTTAAATATGTAATTGCAAATGTTTTATCTGTTTGATGTAATTGATTCAAACTAAGTTTTACATTCAACATGTTAGCATTTAGTTCTCTGTCTAAATGCAGCCTCAGAGAGATGCTTTCATGACTGTAGGAGCTTAGTCTTGTTGAGCCTATATTTTACCTCGAGGAATAAAAAAGGACCTCTTGTAACCATTAAAACCCTTCTCAGGTCTCATATGGGTTTAGTTGGCATTATGTCCAGGCCCCATACACACACGTGAACAAACTGCACACACACACCAAACACGCACACACACAGTCTTGCTTTGCTGGTCAACTGTGAAAGGAAGAAAGCTTGCTGTCCCTCTGAGATAGTCAAACATGTTGCACAGGGCTGCACTCCATACACAAACACATTTATTCAGAGAAACAGACAGAATGTCTCAAACACACACCTTGGACAGCCATCCAAGTATCCACATAGAAACATACAGACACACTAACAGAAAAACTTGGACCAACAGATGGGAGAACAGACAGTCTTGCTCACTCTCCCTCTCTCTGTAATCACCATTTACGTGTTGGTCTTCCATTTAATTTCAGTGACACAAAAACGATATCAGCAAATTCTGTAGGGAACGCAGTACAAAAAAACGGGAAAAAGATGACGCCTCAAAGATGCTTCCTCACGCTTTTGGCTGACCGAGTATCAAGGCATCTGCTGCAACGATCTGAGCAGTCGAAACGGAGCCATGCAAGAGCAATTAAAAAGCCTTTTTTCAGACTTTTAATTATTTCAGGGGGTTTATATAGTCTGAACCTCTGAACACATCTTCATCCAAATTAGATTTTTAGTGACTCATCTGGCAAATGAGTTGACTTCTAAAAAGATGGTCAAATCACTTTTATCAAATCAATTTACTCTCACAGCGAGGGCTGGAATTTGACGCTGTAAAAAGTGATCAGTGTAACTTCCACAAATGGCGGAGAGTAGAAGAAGTGTGATACTGTGAAGACAGATGGACAGGCAGAGTGGCACGTATTCAGACAAAAAGAAAAAAGCTGAAAAAGGAAAGCAATTTCTTTTTCCCTGGGTATTGTGTACTGACTTTTTGCAACCCTTCCTTGAAACCCAGGGGGCCAGTATTGGTGTAACCCTGGAAACAGCACAAAACAATCCACTGTCTGCACTTCAAGCCGGCAGCTGGCAGACTGGCACACACACACACACACACACACACACACACACACACACACACACACACACACACACACACACACACACACACACACACACACACACACACACACACACAGGTATATTCAGGCAGTCACATGCATACATTACTCATCTCGTCTTTATCACATACGCAGACACATCTCTAATGTCTCTGACACAATCAGACACTATTACCATCTCTAAACTCTAATTTTAACACCACTGCATTTATTCCTAATTAATGAAATTATTCAGCAATTACCACAGATATTGATCTAACATTAGCTCTTTGTAATTCCTATTTGCATTAAGACTTGCAAAATGTAATCACACTTTTTAGCGAGTTAGTATGAGCTAGTTATGTATCATGACATAGTAAAGATTTAAGAATTTTTGGTTGTATTATTTCCTTACTTTTAATCACAAACCTTGCACCAACGAGGTTGTGTTTTTGCAGTGGCGAACTTTGTCTATCACAACTGGACCTTCTGTAGACACACACACACACCACCCCCCCCGGCGTTATAATGTCCGTCTTTTCACTGAATTGTCGTCTTGAAAAGAGTACTCACAACAATTCCGCAACAACTTGATCTTCACCTGTTGCACTTGCCATTTCAACGGTAAAAACAATAAAACGGCATGAATTGCTTCGTCACACTCATTCTAGATCCTCTGTCTCGAGCCAGTTACCTAGCGGGCCTTCTAGAGCAAGGGTTCCCAAAGTGGGGATTGGGAGATGAATACAAAATTAAAATGGAAAATTAAAAAAATTATTATTATTAAAAAAAAATGATAATTTTTTTTTATAATTTAATTTTTTTTTTATTATTAATAATAACGTATGCATCTAGACATTTTCAGGGGCGGACTAGTCATCTGTATAATTTCCCCGCAACGAGGCTCCCCCTTTGACAATTCACTAGCGCAGTGTTTGTGCGGAAAACTGAAATTAATTCACAAGCACCCCCCCGTCGACAGGGGGTCGCCAGTCTCTGGCACTGTTATTTTGGGGGTCGCGGGCTGAAAAGTTTGGGAACCCCGGTTCTAGAGTACCCTGGAACCAAGGGAAACTCTGAAAGAATACGCCCACAAATCAAAATATGATTGGTTGATCAAACTGTCAGTCCAAACGTACGCTCTCAGGAGTACAACGGCTAGGGCATTCTATCAAGGATATAGAATACCTTGGTTGAGGGTTAGGGTTAGGGTAATGTTGTGAATCGAGTGGCCCATGGTGGTGGTGGGGTTACGGTATGGGCAGGCGTATGTTATGGATGACGAACACAGGCCACTCGATTCACAACATTACCCGAACCCTAACCCTAACCCTAACACCAGATACTGACTGGTTTTCGGACCCCCCCAGACCCCCCCAATAAAGCAAAAATGCACGTTTCAGAGTGGCCTTTTATTGTGGCCAGCCTAAGGCACACCTTTGTAATAATCATGCTGTCTAATCAGCATCTTGATATGCCACACCTGTGAGGTGGGATGGATTATCTCGGCAAAGGAGAAGTGCTCACTATCACAGATTTTTTCCGATTTGTGAACAATATTTGAGAGAAATGGTTATTTTGTGTATGTATTGGTAGTGTTGTTTTTGGCTTAATATTAGAGCTCGTGTTGCTAAGAATCGTATTATGTCTTGAAAGTAATGAAGAGAAGTTATCGACGGAACGTGACTAAGATGTATTGATATGTCGTGCCCATCATACTCTAGCATGTATCGTTTTGGCGGTTTTTTTATTTTATTTTTCAAAGCAGAGTGTTTAGTTGTTTGTTGATTATTGCGTAAATTCTTTATTTAAGTTTGGTGTCAAAGTTAATATGGAAGTCGAATATTAAATATGTCAAGCAGACATCAGAAAAACTATCTACCCTTTACGATTAGTTTAAGACTTCATATTAACGTATATGTGTTCTTATTTTTTATGAACTTTTGCACCTAAAAACGAGTAAGTTGTTCTTGTATGCTAATGTTACCGGTGAGTCTTCGTTGTTAATGAAGCTAGTACACCTTAGAGCTGTTAAGTCCAAGAGCTATAACGCATATTCAATTGTTAGTCCATCCGCTCCGAACTATTAAGAGGTCGACCATGAAGAACCGCCCGATCGTTAAAAGTATACTTCAAAATAGTACGGTTTTTGGACGACAGGGAAAATAACGTGGAGTTATGTAATTTTTATAGTTCCTCAGTCACAAAGACATGAAGGAGGATTCTTCTTTTCCTGTCATTTTCTCGAGACACCGAAGTCCGAGCTAGCGGAAGACTGTCGCAACCAATAGGTTTTCACCCGCCCGGCATTCAGTCCATCTACAATGAGAGTCAGATTACTTTAGCTATCGTGATGACGATATAAATGGTATAGCTCGGGCTATGCAGCTTAAAGATTACCGAATTTACGTAATTTTTGTTTTTTTAATTTTTTTACCAAAGGACAGACCGGTAACCTAGCCCGGAGCAACATTCTAGGCTTTCTAAGACCCTCTCGCTAGCCCTTCTCACCGTTTGAAGTCTTACCCCTACCTGGCGACAATTTGACGCCGCCGCCCGGCCTTCACCCGCCTGCGGCAATCAAACGGGTTTCACTACGTAACATATAGAGTAGATATGGACAAAATTTACCTTCAACAGGGACTCCAGGAATGGTGTCGACGAGAACGTCATTATGTCATCACGTGGAAAGAACAGGGTTTATCACGTGTTACATATACTGTCCAAAAGCGAGAAAAAACAAATGAGATCAACACAAAAAATACAGACACAATACACATTCTATTTCCAATTCCATTTTATTTTTTATTTTTATTTTTTTTGTAAAAAAAAAATATAAAGTCTAAGGAGACGGCCATGGTGGATCGCCCTTCGAGCGCCATGGTGGTCACCCACACGAAATCTGTTATTCTTTATATTTCACTGCAACTCAACGAGTCAAAAAATCTAACAGTTATGATTAATGACATATTGATTATATAGTCCAATTCTCCGTGTAAGTTTATTCTAACCAGAAATTTTATGGTACAACAGAAAACTTAACAAACAGATTTCAGTTCCTAGATATTGACCAGAATCAGAATTGCTATGTCAGACCAATAATACGACAAACCTCCTCCGGAGTGTCCATTCTTGATGGATGGGTACTTTACATTGGAATCGAACTTGATTTTTACATAATTTGCATAGTCAATTTCACTATAGTTTTATTATATTTATTGATTACAGTACGTTTGTATAATTATAAACGACTAAGGTCACCAACTTAAATCGTGTAACGTATCTTTGCAATTCTCTAAAATTCTAGACTTCATATACGATTTTTGAGTAATTGAATCTAATAATAAATATGTGACTTGTTTTTATATTTTGCGTTGTGAAAACCAAACGAGGGTAAAAAGTACTCTACTTGAAGTTTCTAGATGTTTTA
>NW_011344300.1:248642-261980 GCF_000735185.1 Notothenia coriiceps
GGTGATCGCCACGGCCTACCCCTGGAGGCTCAGAGCATCCTTGGGAGTCCGTTTCAAGAGACGCGTTCCGTGGAAACCAACTCCACTCCTGGAGACCGGGAGGGCCGTTTAAATCTCCAGGGAAATCGTCCAGATTCACAGCGACTCAACCCAGTGAGTGGCTAAGAGTTAAAAAAAGACATGATCAGCATCCAATGTACCAGAAAGATATGTTTAGTCTGGTTAAGAGGAATCAGAAGCAGACATCCTTTAGACCTACAGCAGGGGGAATGTCCATTATTACAAGCAAAAGGACAGTGCAGATAAATGCAAATAGACAAATTTGAAAGTCCTGATAGATAGAGGTAAGAGCCCGATTACGATGGCCACGACCAGGCAAACAAATTACATTAAATCATTGAAATCGCCGATCGGGCTCCATATATGGTTAAAATAGCAGATTGGTGATCGATGGTCCATGAGAATGAGAGTAACATCTACGTCACTTTACGGCCCCGCCCCCGTGTGGATTTGTTTTAATGTTTGAGGGCGCCAATAAACGACCAGCCGCTTTGGCATGACAAAACTATTATTTTCCGCCTCGCTCATGAGAGTAACAGCGCGAAAAATTTACCTGCCTCGCCTACTGATTTTAATTCAACCAATAGATCGAGCCCGAATCGTCGATTTCAATTGATTTTATGTTTGTACTGACACGGCCTCGTAATCGGGACATTTTTGAAGATCCACAAATCCACGGTTCATTACTTTACCATTTACTGATCGGATATTGGCAAAACTAATATTTCTGAAATGGTTTGACCGCCAATCTGACAGCTTTGTTTCCCCCAAAGGCGACGGGGCTAGTAATTTAATCCGCCGGAGTGACGTAGGTGTACTCATGTATACCTACGTTATATCAATTATTAGGGAGGTCATGATTTTTCGTATCAGGAGTTCAATTTAATATAATTTAATTGGACACTCACAAAGCTACACAGCATAATGTTTTCATTAGTGCTGGGCTTTTATCAAAAAACCAGATAAAACAAACACCTGTCACTATTTTTTTTTTTTCGGGCAATATTTAAGTAATAATGAAGGTTCTCCGATATAGTTTGTAATAGTTTGACCTTTAAAAAGTACACATATGATGACTTATGTTGAAAGGAATGAGGCCAAGTTTATGTTCCAGAACTAACAATGTTTTTTAAGACGAGAGTATTTACATATGTTATAAATTAATTAGAATATATATATGGATTTATAAAAATGACAATAAAATGGTTTCAGTCAACCATAACCATACAAAAGTCTTAGACGACATTATATTACATCAAGATGTCCGCAGGGATCAATAATAGATCATAGATAAATCAATCAAGAACACAGAACATAATTAAAAAAAAGATATAGCATTAATCCAGACATTATGTAGCCTTGTTTTCAAAAAAAATTAAAAAAATAAACCCTTAGTCAAAGAGGTTGTATTCTACAGGTCTGAATGTAAATCATTGCGTAGGTGATGTAGTGTGATCTGTGTATTTATTTATGGACATCCCGTTGGATTTTGACGTCATCGAAACAGGACATCAACACGCCACTTGCTTGATAGCACGAAAGGTCCGTTACGCCGGTTGTTAAACAACATCCGTTATGGGGAAATCAAGGTCTGAGCGTCCAAATGGTTGGACGATAACGAGGAAAGACAATCAATACGTAATAGTCAATCTGAGGTAACTGTGCGCTCGCCAATGTAAACCGTTAGAGCTCGAACTGGAGATGAGGTCTTATATATGAAATGTCTTTAAGGTAAGTATAAACTCAATCTGGTTTGTTACAAAAAATATTTGCCAAACTAATCGATTAATCTCTGCAGCTCTAATCACAAGTAGGGTACATTGAAGCTAATGTGGTCTTAATTTAACATAATCCTCCTCTCCCCTCTCAGGTTGAATGATTACGGCGACCCCCCGCAGAGAGTTTACTCCTCCAGTAACGGAGCCTCGAGGATCGGCGGTCGTCAGGGAAACAGCCGCACGTTCCCAGACTCGGAAAGCCAGGACAAACGTTCCCGACTCGGCTTCTCCCGCCCGTCTATGCCAGCTTCTTCCTCCTCCTCCTCTTCCTCCTCCTCGCAGCTGAGCAAGGACCCCCCCGTCTTCCAGCTGACCAACCGGAAGCCCCGCATCTCCAAACAGCCGGAGCTACAGGGTTTCCCCGGGTCAGCGCTGCCTCACAGGGGCTCTGACGGCTCTGATGAGTACAACAGCCTGATCGGAGCCATGGACAACGACCTGGACCGGCCAGAACCACTCTGCGCTGCTGAAACCCTGCAGGAGCAGAGCGTGCAGGCCGTACAGATCAAAGGTAGGGCAGAACTACAACATTTCAACTCTGAGTTGTGACCACTCAATGACCAGATAATAAAGTCTGAATGAAAGTAGGTATGCCAAACCCGGCCCCTTTTTTGTTGCGTTTCCACTAGGGATAGTTCCGGCTAGCGCGTACTTGTCCAGTTTTTCTGGCTCTCCAAAATCGAGGTTCTTTCCGGACCAACAACCGGCTGAGTATGCTAAACTAGTGAGAGAATCACTGGCAACTACAACAAAATGAACATATTTTACCATGATTTAATTGTAATACACGTTTCAAAATGATGCCGAAGTAACAACATACTAAGACCGGTTAGTAAAAACCATGAATTAATGCTTTGACAAGTCTGCAGACAAGACGGCAGGAGAAATGCGTGTTTTCTGAATGGAGATCGGCTAAGCTAACGCAGTATATGCTCCGACCGTCCACACTCACAACAACGGCCTATACAGACATAAATAAACCAGCGACTGTATTCACCATGACACAGACAGTCTGTGGTTTGTACTTGTTTAACTTCTGTCTATTTTCTGAACAGATATGAGGAGCTGTGAGCTCTGAGAGCTAACAGCTAACGGCTGATGTTGGTTTTGTGTTTCGCATTGAAGATGACGTCACGGCCTACACTGCGTTACTATAGTTACTACCCCAGTTCCTAAACTGTAATGGAAACGCAGCATAAAGTGAGCCTACAAAGGCCTAACGATACCGTACTAAGCCGTGCGAGGCCCTGCAGTGGAAATGCCCCATTAGTGATCTCAAAGATTACAAATGGATTAAAAAAAAACGACGTTATGTGTCTAGAACTAAAGGATTGCAAAGAATCAGTTGGAAATGTTCCCGTGAATTTTTTTTTAAAAGCTGTGCAATATTGACCTGTAATGTATCCAATATATAATAAAGCAGCCTTTCAAAGCACTTAAGGACATTCAACACAAAATACTTTTAACTATGATGATGCTAACAATACCATTTACATATTAGGCAGGTTACTGTCATTATACATTATTGTATATGTTATGTGGCGTTTAAGTCCTTTTAATAACTGATTGTGAAAGATCAATAGAATATATTTCTAAAAGTGAACTCACTCTCATCACCGTCCTTCGATGAGACCATGGATGACCCATAAGAGTGCTCAGCACTGTTAAAGAGACAGGAGAAAAATTAGAGGAAACGCTTGATCAGGATATTATCTATTACATTCAATTCACTAATCCAGTCCTAAAAGCAGGATCTCAAGAAAAAACATTTGTGAGACAATAGAACGGGTTTTTACCAAGTGAAAGGCGAAGGCTTCAGGTCCGGGGGGTTGGCCTTGGTGATATCCATCCTTCTTTTAGTGGCCATGTGCTTTTGTAAATGTATCACCCGGACCTTCATGGTGGGTTTGCGCTTGCGGCCACTTGTGCGGACCTTCACTAGGGAAACGACTTCATTGTCAAGTTCAGGGGCCGTGCCTTCAGGCTCAGAGGTGAGAGGCTCACTGCTCTGAACCTCTGCGTTCTCTGGATCTGGATCTGCGTTATCAACACTCCCATTGCCGTTATCTAAAACCACCTCAAGCCCATCATCATGGCTCTCTGGCAGATTATTTGCATTGTGATCATCAGTGTGAGTTTTCACGTGCCTTGCGAGGGCCAGCTCCCAGTTAAATGTCTTGTTGCATTGATCACACATGTAAACGCCGTCTTCCATGTGTGTCTGCTTGTGCTCTGTGCGGGCTGACAGAGAGTGGAAGGTCTCTCTGCAGATCTGGCAGCTGTACTTTTGTCCAGTCTTGTGCGTGTGTCTGTGTCTGTCAAGAGACTGCCTGAAAGAGAAGCAGCGACCGCAGTCATTGCACCGGTGGGGGCGTTCACCAGTGTGGATGACCCTGTGGGCGATTAGCGAAGAGGCAAACTTAAATTTCTTCTCGCAGTCTGGGCAGTCATTAAGTCCAACAGAGATTTTTTGTTGGGAAGGTGCCAGAACGTTGTTGTTATCCTCTGAATGGATTGAGTTTTCCAAACCGCTTAAATATTTTGGTTGTATCGCTTCTTCCCTTGCTTCGGCCACTTCTTCTTCCATTGTTGTCTCTGCAGGAGTCACTACCAGCGAATCTTCAGGCACCATGCTAGTGTCCGTTCCTTCAAAGCTGTTTTCACCCATCACCACCTTGATGTCATCGCTTGTGTCTAATTCGACCTCTGCGTAATCCGTCACTGTGATTATTTCAACTGCTACGTCATTCACGAACGATGCAGTGTGCCTGTCATCACTGAGGCATGGCAGTAGATCTGATTGGTCGGGATGTTCTTTAGGCTTTGCCACTCTACTGGGGGGAATTGCAGAGAGGGAGGACAGGATGCCGTTGTCCATACTAGAAGGTGGAACTGCACAGAAAAATACAAAAATGACACAAAAGGTATCATCATAGAGCTCTCTAAGTGAAAGATAAAAGATGCTGTTGTGCAAAGGGACTTACCATGTTGCTCTAAATGCCCAAGGTGTTTGTAGTGCTGGAGCAATTTTTTCAGGTATGTAGGCTCAGCTACCAAATGCACCCAATCCTCCAAGAAATAGCATTCGGCTCCAAGCCAGGAAATAGTCTGTGGATAATGCATGAAAACGCACATCACACTATATCCAATATAATTAAAAGAATATAACTTAAAAAGTAGGAAACCAAGACATCCCATTTGCAGATAAAGGGGACAGCTTGGATGTTTGAAAGCGGAGTTGTATAAGGTATAATACACTAAAGATAATACATAATGAGTGTATTACCTTAAGTGGATGCATTGGCAACAATGTGCTTCTTTGTTAGGGGGTGACAGCAACACCTACGTAAGGACCGACTTTAAAAATCAATATCAGTTAGGTATACGCTATATTAAGAATCTTTTTCACTACTTTAGCATGCCACGAGGCAGCTCAATATACGTTCCCTATGAGGATCTGAAGCCTTAATGTATGCTCACCTTGAAGCCACCAGATATTGGAAAAAATAAGTTGTGAAAATTACTACTTTATTTAGTTATTAGTATAGCTAATCTCAATGTTTTTCAGTATCTGGTTATTCAAAGTGAGCATGCTAGAACAGGCCACCAATTAGCACGGCACCATCTTGCAAACACTGCCAATTTGCATAAACTTAAAACTTATATTGATTTATTTAGGGACCTAAAAAACCGTTTTCACAGCAGCAGATTGTTTAACTGACCACTGGTACTACTATCTGCTTTCCCAAATTTCTATCAAATATAGGTTATACACTGACTATCGCTTATGCACGTATTCTTTGATGGTGACACACTGTTTACTTGTTATTAAAATGATCTTCCTCACCTGCTCGAGGTCAGGAACTGGCAACAGCTGAGCCAGCCGACAAAGGAACTCTGAAAACAGCATCTTCAAATCACTGTCATACTGAGGTCCATACTCAGCAGGGAAGACCTCCTTTAGAAGAAAGAAAAAATAACCTTTGACTGAATTTAGCTTAATTTCACAAGTAATGGCAAACAACATGTACAGGTGGATATTGCTCCACAGACGAGTAAGTGATACCGTCTTACCGAGAAAAAGTCTTGTCTCTCTTTGGGATCTTTGAGCAGAGTCTGGATCAACTCGAGAAAGTTAACCACCACTTCCTCCTCTTGGGATTCTTTCACCTAAAACATTGGCATGACAGTTACAGATATTACAAGTCTGGTACTGGATCATTTTCCTATGTGTTGTTGATTAACTTGTTGCCACAACTTCTCCTTACAATAGTTGATCTAAGACAGGGGTGTCCAAACTACGGCCCGGGGGCAAAATGCGGCCCTCAGCAAATTCAAAAATTAGAATGGAATATGGCCCAAACTTGTGCTTGTCTTATATTGTACTTCTTAACTATAAATGCAAAAAATATATTACACAGTAGTATTCATCTGTTAATAAGACCACTTTTCTAATAAATTCAGTTGGAAACATTTTCCAACATATCTTAGTTGATAAGAAAAAAGCCCAATGACTTAATTACACAACAAGCTTGAAATACACCCTTCCTATTTCTCCTTATTATAATCAATCTGAGGCTTCTGTTTTAAAGGATGAGCTGCCAACACTCACAAGCATCATTTGATTGATTTTGCTAACTTATAACTGAACTTATGAGGCAATATACCTCTAGTGAGTGGCCCAGCTTTGGACACCCCTGATTTAAGAGGTAAAAATTATTTGAAACTGACTAGAAACTGTTAAAACTGTAGACTATATCATTTACCAGAGTGGGGTGTGGTGATTTCATCTGGTCCAGATGAGACAAGATGAAGTCAGGATCCATAAACTGTTCACTCCGACACAGCTCTAGAATATACTGAGGAGGAAAAATAGACAAACGTTGTGATAGAATACGTATGTGATTCATACATCATTAGTTGCCTTTTTAAGTCTTGCTCCATCTTAAAGACATATAACATACGCTATGAATGCCTTGTGTCCTCTCCACTGTGACTCACCCTTGCTCTTAATCCCAGGTTAAGTTCCATCCTGTGCTTGCACATTAGTAGCTCTGGGACCATGTCCATCACAAAAGAGACAAACTCTGCCAGTTTCCAGTAGTTCATGACATCTTGTTTCTTCAAAATATGCCACATAGAGGCAGACATAAGTTGGAAAGGTGGGACCAGGAGGCGCAGTGATGAAAGAGGTAAAGGCTCACCTAAAACAGAAAAACAGAAAAGCCCTCAGACTGACAGTGGATGTAGCTGACCTATATGTCCTATTTATCCTAATTCAACTGAACTAATATGCAATTGGTCTACAAAACAAAATAAAATGTCTAGTGTTATAATTAATGGTCAGAAATATTGTTCAATGATGGGGAGTCAGACAGAGGCTGTAATTTACAGTTAATACTGAAGTCAGTCTAGTATTAATTTGGTGAAATTGATTTGAACAATAAAATGAAGTATGATGATGAGTCATAACATACAAACCCCCACGGAAATAACAAGATTACTTTTTAAGATGCTATGTTGTCCATCCCTAATTTTCGTTCAAGCACCAGGACCATGCTTTTGTTTATTCCCTTACTGTCGCAGGAATAGCGATGTGTTTTTAATTCAACCTTAACAGAAACACTGAGTGCATGTTCAATAAAGACAACGTTGCTCTAATAAAGTAAACTAGAGTAATGCCGTGTATAGCCTGTACATAACTTACACTTACTCGCCATTAAACTATACCAATCATATTCATATGGAAATATCTTTATATACAAACATACAGTCTACAGATATTGTGCATGCAGTATTATATGCGATGCTATATTAAACAAGTAAAGGTAAAGTTACTAACCGATAATCAGTATGCTAGTTTACGAAGCTAACCTGGCTAGAGTAAAAGCTGTGCTAACAGTCAACGTTATCTGAAATATCAACGACTTTTCCCACAAAAAAGTTGTTCTCTAAATTTTTCTCGGTTTCTTATTAAACAAACCTTTTGTAACAGCCATGAAGACACTTGAGTCCATCTTGTCGGTGTTGACAGTAGGAGTAACTGTTAGCTGGTGTTAGCTGCTTTGAGCTAACTAGCTACCCATCCACAGTAAGCTAGTGCCAAGAGTAACTAAATGACAAAGACGACACAGCTATGCCAAGGAAACTACAAAAGTCCTCTCTGAATGAGAGGGGCACTACATGGAAACGTATAAGTACTCAAAAGTATTATGGTAGAATTAATATGTCAGGAACCCCTTCTTCCTATATGTTTTTAATGGTAGGCCAGGTAACATTTTCTCTGTGTTACTGCCACCTGTTGGTCATCACCAATAGTTTTATTTTAGATTGCTGAGCGACCTGAATCTGAAAATGTATAAATATACTCAAAAAGATTTTGGATTTATGGAATATAGAGGTGCCACGTTGTTTGTGATCCAACAAACCACAACAATGCAGCCACACTAGGAATTACTTTACTCTTCATTCATTAACATCTTTGAAAGGCCAAAAAGAATAATACTTATATTTCGCCACTTACAATCAACCAACAGCCAAAAATAATAACCCAGTTAAAATTAATACAGACAGTAAGAGCTTAGTACATATTACCATGCAACCAAAGTTGGTTGATGAACACAGCCTCAAACACAAGAACACAGAAGCCTAAGGCATCGGAAAGGCTATCCTATCCTCACTATTCCCATTACCCATGTTTTTACATTTTCTTTAGATAATTGTGTTTCCAAGAAGAATTAAAAATTGCTTTTAAAAAAAAATGGTTTATGGTTCTAAGCTAACCGTTCAATACAGTAAATAATGAAATTGTAAGGCAAATGATGCTATCAATTTAGAGAATCCGAATGCACTTTCACTATCTGACGTGTTTATGATGCGCCAGCGGACGTCATTGTGTGCGTCTGATGCTGTGGTGAAACTATGGAAACTACAGTGTTCTATACAACGGACTACAACATGGATGTATAATAAGAACGAGGGACTACTGTAAACTCATCGAGAGACTCTGCACCGTGCTCTGATGCTGTTGTTTTATGCTTTATGAACGTGGACATCAGAGAAACATATTCTTCATGACCAAAGTTGTAATTGAAATAAAAAAGGAAAGTGAAATGGATGCTCGTCACCCTCTCCCTCCGGTCCACATTAATACAAATGATCCCAATACGTATGATTGTATGAAAATATCTTAAAATAAATACAAATGTATTTATTATAAACGTTAGTCCTTAACATCTATCACGGTGTATATCAACATTCAAACATCTTTTAAAAGTTGAACAAACTCCACACAGCTCAGTGAAATGTTGACTTTATTTGATCATTTCAGTAAAAACTAACATTCATATTTCTCTTTTTGATTATAATACTGATGAACGTTCAAAACAAAGCACTTTGGCAAGTTACCACATACGTTTTAAAATGCTTAATAAGCACCGTAACTTTCATGATATAACTTCTCCGTCATAATAGTTTGTTTCCGTGAACGGCCGACTGTTGTGTGACGGCAAATGCTGCGGCTGCAAGGTATTGTGGGGCAGCATTTTCTCCTCTCCTTTCGGTTAGGGAGGTCCAGTGGTTCCGAAGCTAAAGGAGGTTATAAAGGAAGTTTGAAGCCTCCTTTCCTTTCATTTGGAGAATTGGAACGGCACTTAACATGGCTGCTACTGACGTACTTCCGGGTCATTTCACTTGGTTAGGAAGGTTCCTAAGCTAAATGGACTTAATGTCTGACCAACCTAGGCTTGTTTGAGACATGCGAGACATGACTTGTGTTNAGCCATGTTTCAAAAGTGCTGATTCTCTGTCTGTTACTTTAGATGAAAATAAGGAGCCACTCCCCTCTGAGAGATATTTGGTTACAAAGAACACAATGGTGCTCTAGGAGGAGATTCAGGTGATAAGGTGTTACCTTGGTTGGTTATTGGCTAATGGTAACACAAGCCAAAAAATCGCTATGACATCATAAAGTGGGCAAAATCTGATGAGCTCATTTTCAGAAAGGTTTTTATATAAATGGATCAGGACAAAAAGAGAGCTAATCTTTTTTCCTGAAACTTTCAGAATCTCTTTACGCAGAGGGGACACGTGTTTATGTATAAAATAAAAGACATGAAAAAGTGGATTTTGTATAATAGGTCCCCTTGAAAAAAGTGATAAAACGTGCGCAGTTTCAGAGAGAAAGGGAGAGAGAGGATGACACCCGCTCCACCAAGTGAGACACCTGGACACCCTGAGGAAGAATCATTTGATCATGAAATTTGAAGCCCAGACTTTATAACTGGATTCACAGCATGTCTTACCAAGTCTCCTGACTTGCTCCGCTGAGATATAGCATTGCTCTCAGGGATTTAAGCAGCTTAACGCTTGTTAAAAGATTGATGTCAATATTTAGGAGTATAGCACTTGAGATTTAGAAAGTAAAGCTCATCCAAAAATTCACTGTAGAGGCTCGCCTCAGCAAGTTTATGTGTGTGTTCAGCGAGTGTAATTCACACAGTGTTCCCTTCTTTCCTTTTCATCAAGGAATGTAGGCCTTTTCAATTCTTAACTTCAGAGTTGTCCTAATTAAATCATGTTCATGACTTTTGCATGTGCTAAATATTCATGGTAAATGTTGTTTTCAAAAACTCTGATCCACCTATAAGTTGCTGTGCATAAAATGTCTCATCTAAGAACACACATCAGCCTCTGAACATTTATTTCTATAATCACTGTCACCAAGTTAACAGAATGTGCAGTGTGGCGTGCACACTTTACATAATAGGCCTGTATGAAACCATCGCTCAGAGGGCATTTTACATTCTGAATATTTTTCTGGAATGATTATAGATCAGCCATGTGATGTTTTGACAAGCATAGTCCACTTTGAACTACTTTAGCTTTTTACTCACTTGAACTGCACAATAATGGCTGCTTGCCCCAAGAGACCCATCCTGTTACACTCTGTTTTGGAAAACATTGACCCACCTCTTATTTACAATGTATCGGGGGATTAGGTAGAATCAGAGAACTAGCAATACATAGAAAAAAGACTCCGATGTAGATGTCACATTTAAGGTTAGGCAAATGCTATTATTTTCTTGTCCATCTTTACTAATGAATGCTGTTGAAATGCTCAAATGTCAAGGGGCTGAGTCAAGGCCAGAATAAACGCTGGGGAGTAAATGATTCTGACACAGCTTTGACGGACAAAACAAAAGGCTTGGGGAAAGGAAAATAAACCACTTTGAACACAAACTGTTGATCCAGTTCATTTAAGGTGAATAGATGAGAAGGCAATCAAGTCGCAGTAACAGCTCATGACATGTTTTGAAAGTTTTGTCTGTTACTCATGCTTTTTTTTCAGTCAGAGTGGAGTCCTTGAAGTTAAGGATCAGTCTGTCACTTGTGTCCCCTATCCTTCTCCATTTTCCATTTTTTCTTCTTTCTTTCTCAAGAATAGTTCCCTTTCTTTCTCTCTGTATCAACTATTCTCCCTAAAGGCGTGTCCCCCAGGCAAACTTTGGTACTGATTACAGGCACAAAGCAGATTAAGAAATACATTCAGACACAGACAATGATTTCATTCTGTATGCCAGGGGCAGTTTGCATTATGCGTGTGAATATTAGTCACCTGCAATATCATGCAAAGGCCTTTTGTGTTGCTATTGACTGGAAAGCTTGTCTTACCTCTTTCATGAATATTTTTGGCTTAAATGAAAAGCATTACCTCTGCTATAATACTCATCAGACAGAGCGTGCAACGACGACGTGTTGATAATACCCCAAAATGAGCGTTGAATGAGGCAAGCATTGTGGGTAAATTCAAAGCCAGTACCTTCTTGCTATGCTATGTGGATATGAGTTTTTCAACTGGTTGAAAATGGAACAATGATAAGAAGTTAGCAGTATCCTTGACAACAATGTCATTACAATAACCACAATGCTCACTAAAAAAACAGAAGCTTTAATGTATACTTAACTTTAACCTGTGCCACAAAGCTGAGTACATCATTTTTTAGACTGATTGTTCGCATTTTACTGCGTAATTGTGTTCAACCGGCTGTATTACACAGAGGAGACTAAATGCTTCTACTAAATGGTTGGATTGTTTAGTTTTTTAAATGATACACACACCTATGTGCCTGTCTTCTTATCAATACAGTTTCCAATTGCCTGTTCTTTAGCAATAAATGTGCCATGAATATATTTCTTCAAACTAGAAAACGGCTCATAAAACTGTCATTGTGGAGACTCAGCAGATAATTACACACTTCTGGTGGCAAATACCATTCCTACTCTATGTTCACTTCACTTTCCTGAGCCCTCCATCTTCTCTAAAGCCCTTTTTATTACTGCTTTTCTTTAGTTCTCCAGTCTTTAAAACATCTCAATGACTCGCATGCAATTAGGAGCTTTAATCATGTTTGAGAAAGAATGTGAATGATTGAAACCGTTTAAAAAAGGGAGGTTACCCATCTGTGGCAGAGCAGAGAAATCTTACAACAATGGAAATATCCTTCACCCCTGTCTCATCTGATGGTTCCTCATACTTTCTATTTATTATTTTTCTCTTTACATTTGTGAACATGGAGTGAACATTTCTGAATTGAAAGATGCGAGATATTCTGCTTTGATGCAGTGACAGAACACAATCTGGAGTTAGCAGTCCTTTAACCTGTTGCCCTTAGTGGGGATTAGTAGTGTTTCAATGTTTATCTGTTGGGAGGTCAGGTGATCTGAACCAAGTACGAGTAGAAGGACTATGAGTCAGGGGAAATGTGCTAGCCTCTAGTCTAGTCTATTTCATGCAGTGTATAGCTCAAATCTTTTTTTTAAAAAGCCACAAAGAAAATAGGTGATAAAGTGCATTGAGAACAACTGTGCTGTCGAATCAATGATTATAATAAAATTGATTCATCATGTGAGTGAGGATTCACACTAGGGCTGCACGGTTTTGAAAAAAACTGACATTGCGGTTTTTTCCCCCTGCGGTATATATTGCGTTTTTTTTTTTTTTTTGTGACCAACTTTTTATTGTTGTTTTTTTTTTTTTGCCCTCACAAAAGGGATTTATACAGATACAAATTATATAGACAATACAAAAAGAAAAGACAAAGAAAAAAATATAGGGAATCCCTTTCCCATGCCACCCCGTCCCTCCCTCTTCCCACCCATCTTGCCATTTCACAGAAAATCCTACCTGATGTTTTTTAGCAATCGTCTGAGTTCATCTATATATTATTTATATTATAGCATAACAATTTATAGCATAACAATTTATCCACATAAGATACATTCATACCTTTTTTTTTTATATTGCGTTTTTTTTAACTATATTTAACCGGATGAAGGATTTTAGTCACGGACGTCTGGATCTTAACTGGTTGACTCATCAAACCTTAAGTCATGATCTAACATGTCATGATAATGCAGGTTGCTTACCCTCAAATAAGGGGGTTCATCTGTGAATGAAGAAGAGTGGTGTCTAGAAGGGATCCAAGAGATTAAACGTATT
>NW_011344300.1:262072-267901 GCF_000735185.1 Notothenia coriiceps
TGTTTTAAGCAATTTCTGATGATCGCACGTTTGAATAATTCTCAGCACAGAATGGAAGCTCTCCAGCGAATGCAGCAATAAACAATAACACCGAATCCAGACTAGAGGCGGCCCCACAAGATTGTGGACGGCTGTGATTCCGGTCTACCCATGAGGAACGAATCAACAAATCACAACAACACAGCATGAATCTAGTCTGACCGTAGTGCCTGCAATTATTTTCTAGTTACTATCATGACATACCATACATCGTCCAGCATTCAAAAGACAAAGACAGTTGCACAGTGTATTCTATCAATTACAAAAGATAAGATACTCACTGTAACACCAGTAGCCCCATGTGTACAAACAATATAACTGATTCCCTTCTGTTGAACATGTTGGATTGTGTATTGTCCGAGTCAGGGTCCTTTTTATTCTACTGTAACTTTGGAAGTTGTGTTACCAATGCTTACTGTTTATTTGATACCAATTTGGTAATACAATTCATAAAAACAACAAGGTTTGGGTTTGTTCTTCAGATGTTAACATGTAAGCTCAATAATGAACTCCAGCTCAACCAACCATATTGTCTGTATCTAAGTAATCATCTTGAAATATGACATTAATAATTGTAATATACACACATCTTATTGTGAGGTTGATTTCACATACACTACTTCGACATTAGCTTGTCTACATACTTGAGCATAGCCAATTTAAATTAACCTTAGCAATGCATACAGTTCCTACCTACATAATAATCATCTCTCTAAGTTACAAGGATGACCTTATTTTATCAACCTCAAACAGAAGTCGTTTGTTGTACAGTATTATCCCACTTAACGCTTAACACTTGTCTATTTCGTTTTAACCTTTATAAATATAGTCTATGATTTTAACTTGGAGGCTACTATTAGCATCGTTAGCACCGATGTAGCTACCACTCGCTTACACGCTAACCCAAGCCTTAACATTAATTACGTAGCTGATTAAAATAATTAACACATCATTAAATACTCGAATTTCACTTACCGCAAAACCGCATTTATGCACAGTCTGTTTCAACCGCAGAGCGAGTCACAATAGTCCGATATATAAGCATGAAGAACAAACAAACACGGCCGGGGGCAAGTTGTGTTCCCTGGATGAGCTGAACAGGCAGAGTGCCTGTAGCTTCACGGAGCAGCTAGCAGAGAGACAAGAAGCTAACAGCAGCAGTCACTTCACAGAGCCGTCACTCAATGTGACCACGCCCTAATTTATGCAAAAACTTTAAGACCTAATATAAATAAAAGGGTCGTGTTAGAAAAAAATAAACTCACAGATCCATAATCATGAAGGTGGAATCTAACTATATTCATAATAATATTTATTGCATCCATGGGTAGAAACATGTTTTTTTCTGCTGTAAAGTTGGGCATTTTAACATGGGGATCTATGGAAATTGCTCCTTTCTGCAGTCAGTCCCTATCGGCCAATATATGAACTGCAGTGTGTGCCACTTCCGTATTGGCGTCCCGGCTCTTCCACAGAGTTTGCCGCTTGGTATGAACTCTCAGACGCAGTATGACAGTGTTCCACTATCTGAGCTAGAGGTATTATGCACGACTGACATTATGACACTACCAAAGAAACATGCATGCTCTGTTATCTGGTTCTATCAAGCTCAAGAAAATGAAAATGTCAGCGGTTATTATTGGGCTGGTCAAATGGCTAATTCAGTTTCCCTTCCCCATCTTTGCCTTATTCTTCCCTCTCATCTCATTTCAGCAGCTCTCTTTCTCATATTCATACATTCCTGTCTTTTTATTTCTTTTCATGAGTGAAATTAGTTTTATATTCTTGACGGGTGAATCATATCTTCTGCTGAACAAAGATGTTTGTGTTTCAAATGAATCTAGACTAAAAAGCTCATACTTGGATGTCTGTGTTTTCGAGAATAATGTGTTTTCAAATGTGTGGGTCTGTGTGTACTGCACTGTAAAACAACATCCAAACAAACAGCTGCAATACATTTCTGTTCTAATACACTGCTTTGAAATGAGATAAGAGCTAATTAACCAATCAGAGCGCTTTGATCTAATTAACAGAACATGTCTTTGTTTGATATCAGAAGACTGCAGTCTGCTGGCCCGACAATATGTGAGAAGAGCCGTTTCACTTCCTCTCATCTTCCAATCATTTTCCCTCCCCCTCTCTCTCACTTCAAGCTCACTGAAACAGTATTATGCTTTAATTTTCGCTGAATTGGCCTTAACTCTGGAAATCCACTGCACATAATTTGCCTTTTAGGTTTGTGAGTGTTATTATCCCCACTTTGACATTTCTCTCAAGCTCTGTTTCTCACTGCAGCCTCTATTCTGTTCCCTTTGCTGCAGGTGGGTAAAGTGGATGGATGTGAATTCAAGTCAGGCCTTTGACAGACACAACAAGCATGTCATAAATGAATAAAATATTAGATTGAAAAGGGGAGTACTAACGTGCTGACAGGTGCACCAGAGTGAGTGTTGACATGCACATTAATGCTATGATATTATTAAAGACCATCAGGACACTATTTGAGCTAGCAAATACAAACACTAATTAGTTCTGCAAATGAATCACTTACATAAAATATTTAAATCAGGGCATTTACATACACATTAATAATACAGTCTTTTTCAAAAGGCTCACATGCTTTGTTTTGCATCTGGTTCTAGTGAATGTCTTTTTTACATAAGATGGATTATATGATGCTGGGATCCTATCTCAAATATAAGGGGGGGAAAAATTAAGTTATACATTAAGTGGTCAGTATAATGAGTGGTGCATTTCTCTACGGACGTTTATGTTATATTTGTATATCCTTTGGATAAAGCTTATTTATACACTGGTTAAATCATTTGGAAATGAATGAAAGTGAGACTCTTTGTTGTCCAACAAGGGCAAAAGATAACTTTGTGTATGTGAATTTCCGCCTATACATGAGTAACACATGCGTCACTTCCGGGCAAAAAGTACCGCTCCGCCCACTTTTGGGGGAAAACAAAGCTGTCATTTGAATGGCGGTTATTACAAATTCTGAAGTTTTTGCCAATCCGATCAGAAATTTAAGAAAACCGTGGATTTTGGGATATCTAAAGAGCCCGGTTACACTGGCCAGACAGGCAAACAATTACATTAAATAATTGGAAATNGTGTGCCTTGGCAGTCTCAGTTTTGCCAATCCGATCAGAAATTTAAGAAAACCGTGGATTTTGGGATATCTAAAGAGCCCGGTTACACTGGCCAGACAGGCAAACAATTACATTAAATAATTGGAAATCGACGATCGGGCTCGATATATGGCTATATACAGCAGTAGGCGATCAATGTCCATAGATGAGAGTAACATCTACGTCACTTTACGGCCCCGCCCACTTTTGGGGGAAACCAATGCTGTCATTTGAATGGCGATCAGGCCTGAAGCCACAGAGCTCTTCTTTTACTGTCCTTTGTTCTTATAGGAAGTACAGAAACACGTAACTCTGGATTCGTTTCAATAGTTGAGGTGCAATAAACGACACAGCAGCTTTCTGGCATGATAAAACTATTATTTTCCGCCTCGCTCATGAGAGTAACAGCTGGCGAAATTACAGCATCTACTACTGATTTTAATTTAACCATATCGAGCCCGATTGTCGATTTCAAATGATTTCATGTAATTGTTTGCCTGACTGGCCATTGCAATCGTAATTTCAAGATCCAAAAATCCATGGTTTTCAAACATTTCTGATTGGATTGGCAGAGAATTCAGAATTTCTATTGACCGCCATTCAAATGACAGCGTTGTTTTCCCCAAAAAGTGAGCGGGGCCGTACTTTTCGCCCGGAAGTGACGTAGGTATTACTCTCATCTATACGCGGATTATGTGTGTTTTAGAAGGTTAACAATCAAGAAAATGGAACAAAGAATTTTCACAAAGATTTTGTCATGGCAACATGTTAAACAACCAAAAGAGAGACAGAAAGAAATAAAAACAGGACAGAGCAAAACAAGTCTGGAGGCTGAAGCAGTTCACTGCACAGTTTAAATAAAAGTATTCAATAAGAGCAAATAGTTATTTGTAAAGACAGTTTGGAGACGGCCCACACCTCGTGAGTCTTTGCTGAAGACGTGGTGTTCCATTGTGCTAACTAACAACTCATTAAAAGCTAATTTCCATTTGCTGCTGAACATCTCCACAGAGAACATTGTCTATTCATTCGGAACTATAGGCCTCTTGAGATAACATCTATGTAGAGAAAATGTTTAAAATTAAATCACATAATCATCATCATCTTGGAAACTAATCAACTAACTAATCATCAAATGGCAGCCATGTTCTATAGATGTTAACTTATTTAGACACCTGAGGAGCATTCTTTGTTTCCAGGGAGATTAAAAGTCTAAATGCATCTGGAAGGATATTAAATTAAATAAATAAATAAAAATGTGAAAATACCCAAGCCCTTGAAATAGGTAGATTGTGGTGTGTTGCATCAGATTCTTGGGGGAAAATCTTAAATGTCTGCTTTAGTATTCTGAACATTTTGCTCATGTTTTTGTGTGGCCACTTGGGTTTACTTTATTATAATAGGGCAGTCTGGACAAAATAATCCATGAAAAACATCGGCTTTACACATTTTCAAAACAAATGATTGACGGTTATTTAGTTCTGACCTTGCAAAGATGTGACTGAAAGTAATGTCTGCTATTAAGAAAGGCTGTTTAAATCCAGTCACATATCAAATCAATTCAGTGCTTTGATCACATCATATCATACTCATCTACTTTCTCTTTCTCCAGAGGGAGAAAATGAGATGCCGCAAAATATAAAGGGTAGAATGAGAGATGAAGATCCAGACAGGGAGAGTTGCCATGATTGCTATCAATCTGTGTGTATGCTTTTTGCTTATATATTTGTGCATGCACACTGTGCGTGTAAAACAGCAGTTTATTAGATTATAGGTATTAATAAAATACAAATTCATTAAGTTAAGTTTTTTTTTTAATGCTTCAATGTCTCCTGGAATTTGTTTTAATATATATTAGGGCTGGGACTTTAACGCGTTAATTAAGATTAATTAATTACACAAAAATTAACGCGTTTAAAAAAATTTACGCATCGCACTTATTTTCGCACCGCGGAACGTTTCTCACTGGATGAGTTTCAGGGGTACCGATTATACTGGAGCACCAACTAACGTTCATGACTTCAGACAACAACAAACCACAGTGAACAATAGTCAAACATGAACGAAGAAGCTGATGAGACCGCTTTGGTTGGCCCCGTGGATGGGACATTTTGTTTTAAAAAACGGACTGATGGAAGCGTCAATAAGAGCACGGTTGTTTGCAAATTATGCAAAAAGGAATTTGCATATCACCGCAGCATCACCTCAAGCCTCAACATATAGCAGCTAGCGTGGAAGCTAGCGTGGACGTTAGCCCGACTCGGAGTACAAGGACCCACACCCAATTCGCGTTGATCAAACAGTGGCCTATGCAACAGAGAGATTTTATTTTTCATCAGGATATTGGAAGAATAGGAGGGATTGAGGTCAATCACTGGCACTTTTTTATTTTATTTTAAATGGTACACTTTATGTTGAACTATTTATTACGTTGTTGGTGCAACTGGCACTTTATGTTGAACTGTTTATTGTTTTGGCCAAGGTTATTGAGAGAGTTGGACTGAAATGTATTAGATTTTTTAAATCAACTGTTGGTAAATCAACAAAGTCTGTTATGGCCTCTGAAGCAACAGAGAGATGTTTTCTAATAGTCAGGGTTTCCAATGTTCTGAATGTACTTGAAAGTATTGTGTTATACTTAAAAAACAAAGTG
>NW_011344300.1:269659-272480 GCF_000735185.1 Notothenia coriiceps
TGGAACTTGCCGGTCCCCCCTCCCAGTGCGGGTGCACGCGAGCTCGTTTGCCGCTGATGCAGACGGAGTGCCGTTCTGGGGGTTTTACGGTTTAACCAGTGTCCTCGGATGTAGGAAGGGCCCGAATCCATTCGCCATGAGACGCAAGTACCATGTCTTTGAAGTGGATTCTACCGCCGTTACTGGAAGCAGTGATGGGCCCCCAAGGGCGGAGGATGCGGCGTGGTGTGGGAGAATTTTGGAAAGTTGAAGACAGACGAGCCCACTGCATTCTGGATGAGCTGCAGAGGTCGGATGGCACATGCAGGAGCCAGCCAGGAGGGAGTTGCAGTATCTAGGCGTGAGACTACAGGAGTCTGGGCCAGAACCTGCGTCGGCTTTCTTGGGTCAGCTGGGGACGTATCCTTCCTGATGTTGTAAAGCGGGTGTAAGTCAGGCGATGTTTTGCACATGAAGGACAGTTTGTTATCCTAGGGTTCACACCTCGATTCCTTCCAGTCTGAGTCGGGAACAACAGTAGGGGCCGATGTTAGATTGTTAGGTCAAGAGTGGGACAATCTTTTCCGAAGAAAAAGCAGTTTCAGTCTTGGCAAGGTTGAGCTGAAGGTGGTGAGCAGACATCCACTGAGAGATGTCTGCTAGACAAGCAGAGATGCGTGCGACGACCTGGGTCTCTGAGCGGGGAAAAGACAGAATTCATTGGGTGTCGTCAGCGTAGCAGTGGTATGAAAAACCTACTAAATTAGTAGATACTAGAAATACATTAAATACTAGAATGTCCGACCAAACTATCGACAGCTGAGTTGCATTGTGGGATGTGTAGGAGCCACATCATGAGAATGGTGCTGTTTTGGTGTTTGTCCTTAAGACCAGGACACAAATATAAGTCCAAAATTCTAATTAAAAACAGAAATAAACAAAACAGATATGTGCTAAAAACGACTAACATTTCAGCAAAGGCATCTACTCTAGGAAGGACAACAACAAGCTGAAATTGTAGGGAATCAGCCCAGGGATCGAATTACAATGCAATACACACTAATGGCAGTGTAAAATCATGTCATACTTCCTGTCCCTTACAGGCGCACACACACACACACAACAGTAAACCAATCCTTGAGTTTAGCGTAAACAAGAAGTGAAGGGTTAGAGCCCAGCAGTGATGGCTGACAGTACAATAAACTGCAGGACAGGAAGGTCAACATAAACTACATGTGTTCTGTAGTCTCACACAGTGTCTCCGAATGGATGGCATTCACTCTCAAAAAAGGATTTAATCAACAGCATAGTGTTCGTGGCCCAATGTGCAGGATTAGATTAGAGTAGGCCTACATAGGTCCTGAGGGGGACATCCATCATTACAATGGAACATTTCAATAGTACTTAACAAAGAACAATAGCATTAGACGGTGTTTTTTTGAAAACTATTTCAAACTTATTTAAAGGAAATCTCCACCCTCTCATTCTCTTACAGTGTAATATATCCTTACTCTGTGTTGTAAGGCTAAACGTGTCACAACTTGTCTTCAAATAATAAGTTAGATGAAAAAAAAGGTTTATGTGCATTTGAGTTTCAACTGTGAAATGTTGCGAAATTTGAGCTTCTGAGGCAAAACAGGAGGCCCCAGATTTGAGCCCTGGGAAACTTCTTTAAATGTTGTCACATAAACTAAAATGATTAGTCGACTAAGATATTAGTCGATAAGCAGAAAAATGGTCAAAAATATAATTAAACTGAATATATTTTTGGTTTATTACTGTCAAAACAATATTAAACATTTGAACGACCTTAGGCCTTGTGAAACTAGGATTGGGGAATGTTTGACTATTTAAAATGTTATTGACGATTCATTTATTAATTGAAAAAATATAATGAGCAGATTATTCGATGATTAGAATGATAGATAATCAAAAATAATCCATAATTTCCATTTTGGTATGTTATAAAAGAACATGAGAGGCAGCAAACTTTTAAAAGAAAATAACGTTTTATGTACATGTTTGTGTGAACTGCGAAATAAGTGTTTCATTGGTCGTTGTTTTGGGAAATTTGAGCTTGTGAGGCAACAAAGGAGGCCCCAGAATTGAGCCCTGGGGAACATCTTGACATTTTGTCAATAAAACTACAATGATGAGTCGACTAATCTATTAGTTGATAAGCAGAAAAATAATCAACAACTATTTTTGCTTAACAAATAGGGGGATTTCCTTGTTATATCATATTAAACTGAATATTATTAAGTTCTATACTGACAAACATTTAAAGACTTTGGACATACACTGAACAAAAACATAAACGCAACACTTTTATTTTTGCTCCCATTTTTCATGAGATGAACTCAAAGATCTAAAACATTTTCTACATACACAAAATAACCATTTCTCTCAAATGTTGTTCACAAATCTGAAAAAATCTGTGATAGTGAGCACTTCTCCTTTGCCGAGATAATCCATCCCACCTCACAGGTGTGGCATACATATCAAGATGCTGATTAGACTGCATGATTATTGCACAGGTGTGCCTTAGGCTGGCCACAATAAAAGGCCACTCTGAAACGTGCATTTTTGCTTTACTGGGGGGTCTGGGGGGGTCCGAAAACCAGTCAGTATCTGGTGTGAGGGTTAGGATTAGGGTAATGTTGTGAATCGAGTGGCCCATGTGGTGGTGGGGTTATGGTATGGGCGGCGTATGTTATGGACTGCATGAACACAGGCCACCTCGATTCCAACATTGACCCCTAACCCTAACCCTCACACCAGATACTGACTGGGTCTTTTCGGACCCCCCCAGACCCCCCCAATAAAGCAAAAATGCATATGT
>NW_011344300.1:272525-273457 GCF_000735185.1 Notothenia coriiceps
GTAACAGGTTTACACATTTGTAACATAATACGTGCATCGTATTAAGGTTATGGAGGAACGGAGGACATAACTTACACAAAAGTCAGGTAAGAATACTAGGGAAGTCGAAAAATGTGGTGTGATTCATATATAAAGAAAATAATTTCTTTATAGTGTCATCTCCTTAAATTAGAACGATGGGATTGGCTGTTCTTTACACATTTATCTCTAATATGGTGATGGATAACTTCTGTAAACAGGTTTTGGGGTCTTTAAAACCAACACGAACAGAATTTATATCTACTTGGCAACAACACCGACGTTACAGTCTTGAATAAACTCTAGTCTTATCATGACAAGTCGTATTACAGGTGGACGAAGACACAACAAAATCCTAGCAGGTCTCCCAAATCATAGTGGTTGTCTTCATGACCCATCTCGTGTTGCTCGTTCAGTAATTAATAGTCGTGAAAAAGAGAAGACTGTTGACTCTCCTTTCTGTAAAGATGAATATGAGACAGTCACCATCGGTTTTATATAGGGTTCTGGGTATAGGATGAGTCCATAATTGGGGTAGTGAGGTTGGAGTGTGTCGACGTGAATTGGGTGACGTCGCATGTACCCTCCTTTCCAGCGGGAATTTAACCAGTAGATATTGTCGGACAAGAGACGTAGCTAGAGACGGTCGTGGACAACACGGTTATACTCTGTAAAAATACGTTCGTAAACTGCAATGTAACTCAGTGCTCCGTATTGTCGAAGTACGTAAAAAAGGGTCGTTATCGTTGACCCGATCTTGTTAAGTCTACGACCTCACCAGTCTTGTGTTTAGTTAGACACCGAATTGGTCAGCCGGTTAATGGTTTAGATCACAACTCGTATGAAAATTGTTTGATTCTAAAGGATTATAAACAACAGAGTTTTTTGTAATTGTGATCGTCTTCCTTTCCTCA
>NW_011344300.1:273478-275980 GCF_000735185.1 Notothenia coriiceps
GAAATGATGCGATTTAAAAAAACACTTTTCTTTCTTTTTTAATAATTTTTTTCTTCTTGTGTGTCAGTCATCCACACCAATCAGAAGTGCTGTGCTCCACATGTACCAGCCATTGTTAATCAATCAGAAGTGGCCCATGATAGAAGGTGATAGACAGATTGATCCAATCACCTGCCAAGTGCTTTTGAAAGTGCCTGCCCTTTCCAAATGGCTTCCAATGGAGCTTTCCTAGATGGTTTGGTGAAAACCATCTGAGTCAGGTTAGTAATGCTCCATCACATGTGTTACATCTATTACAGGGTGAGTCTTAAACTGAAGCTTGACTTTAAAGCAACCCAACGGAAGTTTCATGTAAGTTTAGTTCTTTCACTCGTAGCTCGGGCTGCGCGGGTGCTAGAGACGGGAGCACGTTGATACGACCTTCCTAGCCGGAGATATGGCCGCATTTTACAATAAACTTCCGTTGGGTCGCTTAAAAACAAATATCGCAATTCGAATCGCAATCGCAATATTTGTCAGAAGAATTGCAATTAGTGTGTGTGTGTGTGTGTGTGTGTGTGTGCGTGCGTGCGTGCATGCGTGCGTGCGTGCGTGAGTGCGTGTGTGTGTAAAAGGGTTATTTCAGTTTCTTTCTTCTCTGCTTCGATGTGACAGGTTTCATTAAAAAGCATCAGCAGTCAGAGCGTCTATTAGCAGGTTCACAGCTCACTCCAGTGTTCACTGTGTTCATCTGTGGGCGGATTTCCTCTTTCTGTGTGATTCAGTGAACCAACCACATTGTGCATAGCCTTTCCCACACACACTCACGACAACAGCCTGTCAGCTAAATCAAGATGAACCCTGGCCTTAAAGACAGGCATACAAGTGGGAGGAGGATAACAGCAAGGCTCATTAAAAGGATTGTCCCTCCTACACGTTCAGCACAAAAGCATATAATGATGTAAGAATGTGGAGATATAATATGTTCGGAAATTAGACGAAGAGAAAAGTTATCTAGATTATTTGACTTGATCTCCTTCATGGCGATAGGGTTGAAGTGTTGTTTGGATGTTTTGCACGGTATCCTTTCACCAGTTAAGGTCAAAGCTCAACTTTAAATAACAACCAAAGGGTGAAACCAAGTTCAAACGCACTTCCCTTCAGTCATGAAGGGTTGTGACATTAGACTTCAGTGGTAGTCGCGTGTAAGGAGTCCAAAAGGTTGTACTTAAAGCAAAGTATGACCTTTGCATGTTCACAAAAATATATTCAGTTAGAAGCTTAGCACAGATAAGAAACCCCAGCCCATCTGAAAAAATCACTTCGCATTGATCTCACTCCTTTTAATAGAGTCTATTAGAGTCACGGGAGGCGTGTGGCGCAGTGGGTTAGTGCGTTGGGGTTCGGATCAGGGGGAGCACAGGTTCAAACCCCACTGCAGTTAGCATGTCGTTCTGTCCCTGAGACACTTCACCCCAAATTGCTCCTGTGGGGATTGCCCACAGTATTGAGTATGTAAGTTGCTTTGGATAAAAGTGTCTAACAAGTGACATGTAAGGTAATATTAATAGCTCAAAGTGAAGCTCCTTCCTCATTTGTTTTGCCAAAAAACAATAAAAGACATTCTCAAAATGTAAAAAAGAGGTGTCACACAGACACCCACACACAAAGGATGGAAACAAAACCCCAAAACTTATGATTGACAATATTGGATGGATTGATCCTTTTGCATAATTGTTCACATAATCATAGAAAAATTGAATAAAATACCAAACAAATACGTTATGTAAGTCTAAAGAAAAAGATTTGTAAACCCGGGTATCTCTGTAAAATTCATCAGAATGGTATTTCAACACATGTTTAGCCTTTGTAATAAATACAGTGCTTAATTGTGCAGCCCTGATCAAATCCAGCTGATCTGTACGATCTCCGTACATACTAACGGGCAATCTCTTATACCAGGGGATATGAATCCTGAAGTCAAATGTAAGACCTTTTTTAAGACCCTTTCCATACATTTTAAGACCTCATCGCCACTTGGAGTTTTAACCGGTTACCTTGGCGACACACTTTACCTCACATTGACTATATACAGTATTGATTGTCCTTCCTCCTTATCTTCCAACCATTTGGACGCAGACTTGCATTTCCCCATAACGATGTTGTTTAACAACCGGCGTAAACGGACCTTGGCGCTATCAAGCAGTGAGCGTGCGATGTCCTGTTCAGATGACGTCAAATCCAACGGGATGCCATAAATAAACTACACAGAATCACACTACACACCTACGCAATGATTACATTCAGGCAGACTGTAGAATACAACCTCTTTGGACAATTTATATACTTATTGAAAACAAGCTACAAAATGTAATACCTTGGAAAATGCCGTTTAATACTTTTTAATAGCCTTAATTTTCGCTACATTTATTTATCAACTTTCAATACTTTTTAAGACCCCGCGGACCCCCTGTATAAAGCATATGCCATGTGTTTACCCATGAATGCCAGTGTGCTTCAAAT
>NW_011344301.1:0-23322 GCF_000735185.1 Notothenia coriiceps
CAGCAGCAGAACCTCAAAGTGGGAGTTAGAGGCGAGCTCAGGAAAGAGGATTTGTTTGCTGTTCACGACTCATGCAGAACACACACATTTATCTAAAGGTTGACGCGTTCCTGCCATAATTCTTTAAGCCATTTTAGAAAAGTGCTTGCCGAGACAGGTCATGTGACCGCCCCTGAGGTCGTGTGAAACGCAGGCATGTGAATGGTGGATGTACATGCAGAAGGAAGCATTCAGCTCACACAGCATGTCTCTGCAAACCCACCCACACACGTCCACACCTACAGTGCATGCACATATGGAAACCCACACACGTACATACGCACTTATCTACAGGGAACAGGAAGCCGCCCTCACAATTAGTTTGCAGATTAAAAAAAGCAAGAACCTCTTCCATTTCTCTTCTGATTTGTTTAGCGTAGCGTTAATTATTATTTTAGAGCTTAGTTGAGGTGTGGTGAAACCCGCTTCCAGCTATCACATACAGTAGTTTAATTACTTAACCATTGATTTAAGGCCTGTTTTTGCAGACAAGACTCTCACTTAGAAACATCGGTGAAAAGAAGCAGGGAGACTAAATGGTTTGAGGTGTTTTAGTCTATGGCAAATATTGAAAAAATAAACGTAAACACTTTATACTTTAATATTTTATTATGTAGAGAGTACATAATATAGCACTTATTTATTCTATATTTACTTATACTTGGGCTGCACAATATATCGGTTCTTTTATGTCAACTTTGGCAAAGAACACATTGTGAAAGACTGCGATATTACACTCGTGGACTTTCTTTAAATAAATGAAAGATACTATCAGTAGCAAACAGCACTTTAAAATGTATCGTCATTTATTAAAAAAGAATTGGTAGCTTTTTGTGTCCGTTTAAATATTTCATTTTCCGATGCAACACTGTTGAAAATAATTTCAGTTTTTCTTTATTATACTGTAGAACACATTATATTCGTTTATTTATCACAATTAAAGATAAACTGCAACTTATATTTCCTTATATTGTGCAGCCCTATAATGTATACTATACTATACTATATTTGCAGATCATGGCTGCAGGGGTTGCAATTTGGTACTGTATTTGCACAAATATTTGCATTCTCTCATAGTCTTAGAGAATGTAATGTGTATGATATGTCATGTCTCATATTTCTTTCTGAATTTGATTGAATTACATTCATCAGAAAGCAGATTTGGATTGACAGTTACTTAGCTGATACAACATCATCCTATTACAGCTACTGTTCGTGTGTGTGTGTGCGTGCGTGCGTGCGTGCGTGCGTGCGTGCGTGCGTGTGTGCGTGTGTGCGTGTGTGTGTGCGTGCGTGCGTGCGTGCGTGCGTGCGTGTGTTTGTTTATACAGAGCGCTGAGAGGAAGCAGCCTCCTGCTCGGTCTCTTTGCAGTTTCTAATGTCTCCATATTGACACCAACACCTACCACAGTGCTGGACGTCATAACCAAGCTATGCACCATATGTGGTGTGTGCATGCAAATGAAAGACAAACAGGGAATCAAATACGCTTATCATGTGTTTGTATATTTATGAGGATCAAATTGCATTTACGGTTGGAGGCACTATGGGTAAGTGTAGACATTTTTTCCAGTTCTCTTTTTAAAAAAAAGGCCATTTGGGATTAAATCAAGATATTTCAGTGGTATTGCAGCAATCAGTGGATTCCCTTGAGGAGGTGAGGCAAATTCTCATGTGCTTTTCACTTCTCATTTTGTCTAAGGACCTTGCAATAGTAGAAATGCACAAAATATGTTTAGTCTGTGTTATCTTTGCTTTATTTCCTTCCAAATTGCACCACTGCACTTTACACCATGGTCAACTGAATCATTTCAGACTTTGGAGAATTAATATTTGACGCTCTGCTGCAGCTGGCTTAAACCCTTACAGGCGGACTAGCGAATCAGCCGCCCCTGAATTTAAAGTCAAAGCTAGATTCAGAGTCCTGCTTATAGCTGTGTTTAATCTTGCATTAAAAATCAAGTTTCTTTTCGTATCAGCAGTGCCTTCTTTTTTTTCTATGTATTTGATTTGTCCCTTTTCCAAATGCATGTTTAGCTGAATGTCACAATTCCCCTGAGTTGATGGTTATTTAGACCACTGGTTGACCCTTGATGACTTATGACAGCAGCTTGGTGCATTTCCCCTCTTGGCATACAGGATGTGGAGCCAGCCCTTGTTTAGGGCATAAGAGAGGTCAGCAGTCTGACCCTTCCCTCGACTTCATTTCAAACCTCACTTTAGAAGTCTGACAGAAACTGTCTTAGGACCTTTTGAAACTAATTTGCTGTGTGAATATTACATTAAAACAGATACACACTTGGTTAACCTGCAATTTTGTTAATTTGCAAGGGTTTATGTTAGCTAAATGGTAACTTGATGCCCGCAAGCATTATTTTCTCTGCTGGTTTATTTGAATTTGAAATCCCTTTCATATACTGCTCCTCATTTTCTAAGAGACATTTCATTATTATTGAAGATGCATTCTATTATATTTGATTTATTTTCAAATGAATGTGTCATTTTATTGTGTAGGCATGTGTGAGATGTTTCTCCCATTAAATATATTTTTACGAGGTTGAGAACCTGTTTCTCCCCATCAGCTGAAATCTGCTTCTTGACAATGTGGCATTTGGAGAGAGAGGAACGTGTTTCAGGCAGCATCTACTCAAAATGGTGAATGCTGCAAAACTAATGGTGGACATGTTCTGCTCCTGTATTGTATAGTAAGTGTAAGCTCTGCAGTGTCCTTGCTGCTGTGAGGTACTCTGTTGGTGTTATATAGCCAGCTGCAGACAGTGATGACAAAACACTGAAGAACCAAGGTCAGAGTTGTCTCATTACCTAAACCACTTCATCTTCCAGAAAACACTTTATCTGATTAATATTACAGTGCAGAAATGCTAAAGCGTATCATTTCCCGCCACTGATGTCAGCGAGGTTGGGTTGCGAGTCGTTATAAGAAGGTGAACTGTGAGTCAACGTGCAGACAATATGACAATATCGATGATAGTGGTTTTCGTTCAAAATGATGAAGTACCTCAATTTGGATTTAAGTGTGTGCATTCGACGAAAGCAAATATTCCTATATTGTTTTCTGAAAAATGCAGTCTTGTAGGAAATTGCCATATTTTCCGTATATAATATATATATATATATTATATATATATATATATTACCCACCGGTATATGTATGGATACTACTAATATATTATATATAAATAATATACACACACTGGTAGAACTGTTTTGGAATCTAAAGTTAAAGAGAGATTTAAGAGGAAAAACATGTTTTTATGTGGATAATCTCCTTCATCCCTGAATGGAGCATGCATTGGACTTGGCAAAACATTAGTTTTGAATGCACACATTCATGCACAGCGATTAGCACTATGCCTTTATAATAAACATTTAATTATTTTAATTATATTCTCTTTTAATTATTCCCCATTTAAATTGTGAATGTTGTTAATTAATGATATGTGTTTTTATGTGACTATATGTTGATTATTCTATGCTGCTGGGGCCAGGTGGAGACAAGATCATTCAAGACACTCTTTGGTCATGATTGCTCAAGTTTCAAGGCTTTTATTGTCATGTGTGCATACTGTATAGCTACAGTGTAGTTATGACAATGAAAATCTTAGGTCCGGCTCCTCCAACAGTCCAACACAATAAACAGATAAAATAGTACAAGTAAATACAACAAAATAGAATATAATAGAAACAGAATAAAATAGAAACTGCAGAATAGTCTATATACAGTAATTGGAATATTGATATATATGAGTTGCAAACAGATGAATGTTATGTATGTTCTTTCAGAAGTTCAGGTGTTTAACATTCTTATGGGCTGTGGGATGAAATTGCAAATGCACATATAAATTCAAGCATATATCAACTTTTTGTTGCAAAACAAGTTCCCGCTGAGCAGCTAATGTATGGGCAACACCTAGAAACAGGAGTGAAACAAGCAGCCAGGGGCTCAGACTGGATTTAAATCCATATGATCAATGATGGATGGAAGCCTCTCAATGTATTGAAATGAGACAGCAGGAGACAGCAATGAGGGAAGAAGCAACTGAGAGATGGTCACCAGAGGAGAACCGCCTGGAGCCCTACTTGATGCAGCTGTTCTACACCATTAGCAGCTCATGGTTAGGGATGGGAAACAGGGATCTTTCCTTCCTGATAACCTCACTTCCCCTCTGTCTTTAGGGCTACACTGTGCCAGTATTTAACTCACATTTGCCCCCAAAAATAGAAACCAGAGCAGTATGTGCAAATTCAGATTTGATCATTTCGGTAAAGAAAAATAAATGAACACAAACCTGCTGCTAATCCTTAAAAAAACTCCTATAATTCCACAAATCGCAATGACAGTAGTGTTTACTGTGGTGATCCAGTTAGTGTGAGGTAAAGCAAAAACAACAACAAAACATGTATGATACTTTTAACTTGAAGACATCGCTAAAAATAAGTCCATTATTTAAAAACAGACAAGGAGAGTAGGGGATTCTCAAGGTTCAACTAACCAGGCCTTGCACTTTGCACTAACTTGCAAAGGCGGCTTACTAAATGTAAACATGGCGGCTAAGAACAACGTTAGCACATGATGCTCCTATGGAAATACTGGGGTCTTCTTCCACGTACAAAGATAGTAGTACATGCACACACACTGTATGTTAAACATTGTTTTAATAACCTTTGAGATTTCTTTGTACTCCTGGGAAATATGTAAAGCATAGAGCCCCGATCTCCTCTCTTTCATGTCTGCCCCTTCCTTTGTAACCAGCTTCTCATTACCTCTGTTCTCCTGTCTGCTTTTCTTTTCTCTCTATTTCCCCCTATTACCTCTATCTGTCAGATACCACCAGATTCCCTGCTGACTTCCCAAACTAACAGTGCTTCACATCGACCCTTTCCTAATGGAGGGAAACTGTCTAAGCTACTCTTCTCGCAGCCAGCAGACAAAAGGGATACACAGAGCAGAATGAAATCCATCTAGATGCTGCTCTAGGGGATTCACTCCGAATGACTTTGGGTAGCCCTCATTTCTGTGTGTAATCACAGAGCAGACTCATTTGCCTTTCGTTTTTAGTTTATTTTAGGACACTGCTCTAGGTATGGCTCAAGGGAAAAAGCCGTAGCCAAGTCAGCTCATTGTATTGCACTACTCCTGAGCTGATCAAATGATGTGTACTTTCGGTACAATTAGAGTGTAACTTAATGTCATAAGCTGCTAGACACAGGGAACACTGGGCCTCATGTAAGAAGCACTCAAAAAAAGAGAGTGGTGGCACGAAGGAGAGATCTATTCATCTTTTCTCTTCTACTTTTTCTTTAAGGTTTGAAACAAATTCAGTGGTCAAGACCTGTCATACAGTCATGTTTCCACAGAAGGAGTACAACATTAATTTGACTTAAAATCATAATGTTTTAATCTGAATTAGGGTTTAAATATATTACTGAAAACATAAAATCTCAATGCATTTTGAAAAAATTCAAAGGAAAAAAGATTGTTGCGTTTACCAGATCACGAACATATTTGGTTGTAAATTCACAGAGAGGTTTTATACATTTATATTGGCATGTTAGCCTCAACTCGACAGCTGTAACATCATCTGTATCGTTCATATTCTCTCCTCTCTGTGATTGTCAAACCCCCCCTCATCAACGCTCATATTAATAATGGACCACTTTTTGAAGCAATCTTTTACCATTTAACTCAACGTCAAACTATTCCCTTCTTATCAATGTCACAACACTACCCTGCTCTTATGACAAGTTGTTGACAGCTGTACTCTCATTATTCACCTAATCATTTCACAACCATTGACTCTGCTTTACTTTTCGTTGTCTCCATTTCCATTTGCTTGAGTCTGCTGATAACATTTTTTTATTCTTTGGAAACATTTTTGTAAATGAATCTTCTTTAAACAAGTAGGGCAACAGTTAGCAATATATGGTAACTTTAGGGGTTTGGATTATGCAGGTGATGTTACTACTAAACAGCAAATTGTCAGGTATTAGAGGGAAAATTATTCAGTATGTCATAAGAAATGTTGACTTCATTTCCCTAGTTATCCTTTGAGAGAATTCGCTATTGTGAAGTGCACTATGAGCACTTTTAAGAGGCTGCAACACAATACTGATGAAGACAACAATACCGAACATATTGTGTGTCAGTGTCAGCCTGTATAATGGAAAAAATCGAATTAGTGTTTCCATAGCAACTATGACCGACGAGCTGGACTGTGTGTGTCTGTGTGAGGCTGTTAGATCTGAGATGAACACTTTTTTGGGAAGAAGTTATGTAACACCGCCAAACCATTGTTTCAAGTCACGTTTTCCATTCTAGGTATAGATTTGTGTGTTTGTTAGAAACAAAAGATGCTGAACGCTGTATACAAGATGCTGTCCCTCATGACCTGTGATCAATAGAGTGCCATAGTGACGCGTCCTAAAACCCGGAAGTAAGTTAGCATTTTACCACATGTCTACCCTACTTTTATAATTTTCTAATCATAAATCTATCGATCAAACATTTATCGATTTAGATTTATGATTCGAAAATTATAAAAGTAGGGTAGACATGTGGATATTACCCAGCTGGACAAAACAAAACGTGATCTGTCTCTTCAATGTGTGTCAACCACAGACCTTATTTCGAGCTATTTTCCAAAATCCTATGGAGAAATTGCATTGTTTTTTGTCGAAGGAGTCGGAAGGAGTTTACTTCCGGGTTTTAGGACGCGTCACTGTGGCACTCTATGTGGTCGAGTTAACAAGCACTTGACACACAACTGTCCATATAAGAAGGAAACAATAACAACATCATGCCCTGTGTGTGATGTCAATGATGACGACAATATACTTCTACAATATTTATTAAGGAATTGAGAAGCTATTTCTAAAGAACAATTCATTTTCAGTAGGAGCAGGAAGATGCGTACGGAATTGCCATTTTTATATATAAAATGGTATATTTATATAGACTGCAAACATAAGAGTGCCTGCATTGTAGCCGCTGATTCAAAGCAAAGTGCACAGTAGAGATCGTGTCAAAGCTACAGTTCTTAAGTGCTACAGAAATCAATCTCGTAGAGAACTTACAGCCTGTCAAAGGTGTGAGTTTGTGAATGAGATGCCAGATATTACGTGTTTTGTCAAGCCAACTGTAGGCTACAAAGAGAAACGACATTTGAAGAGGAGGAGATTCATATTTGACGCACTCGCTCCTGCATCGTCTCAACTAAAACAATAATAAATGTACAAAACAATCACAACTCAAGGTCAAGGAATATTTCTGGAGGCTTTCAAACGTATTGCACGTAGCCGATGAGGAGATTAATGGTTATCCAGTTGTCATGGAGATGGATATTTTCTACCATTGGCAGTATGTTTTCATTAACAAGCATCTTTAATCTGTTCCCCAAATGCTCTTGTTGGAGCACCGTCTACAGGCATTTCAAGTTCTATCAATATTTTTGCAGATCCTACGCAACATTGGAGAAAATGTGTTTCATTTTTATACTTTCATTGGACATTTTCCATTCTACTTTTTGCTTGACTTTTTCAATATTCAAAATAATATTTCATGCACCAAACACCAATGCAAACTCCTTTCACCTCCTTGGCAATTAGCATGTAGACATTTTGTTTTATTCTATGATACATTTTGTGATTGGGTTATATATTTTATTTATATTTTTGTGGCAAAGTTGGAACTCTCTTAAACCCTCCTTTCTCGAAATGTAACACTTTATCACCATATTTAAATGGTTATCTTATCTTGCCTTCTTTTATGATGGCAGGCTTTTAATCTTCCACAAGGGTGTAGGAAATGGTTCCAGTAGAGACACCATTGGTGTGGATAGACAAGGCTTCGTATAGACTACTTTAAAGGAATAGCCCCATAGCTCTTTGCATGGTGTTTACTGACACACACAATAAAGAAAATAAAAAGAACCTCATAAAACACTCAAATTAGAGCTATATTGGCCATTGAACATTTTAAATTCAGCCGTGTCAGTTTATGATTGTCCTTCCATTTCTGGCAACGCATGTATGTTTTGAGCTTATTGATGTATACACCTTTGAGCTGTAGAGAGATAGCAAGAAAGCAAGATTTTAAGAACCAGTTTAGGAAGTACAAGTTTTGGCATGCGGCTAAAAAATGTAATTAATAATTTTAACATTTATTTGTCCATCCCATAGAGAACAACTACAAGTACAAGGCAAACTGTTTGTATATAGTAACATCACATCAATGCCTCTTTTTCTACCACACATTTCTCAATTGAGGATTACCTGTTGCCATAGCAACGGTGGACTATTTCACCAGCAGTTGTGCTGCTGATTGGTCTCCTTTACGGCTCTATTAGGTATCTGTGGGGCTCATGCACAGTAACAGGATCATCACTGGGACATTGCTGAGGACTCAGAGAAGCAACCCCAAAACAATGCGCTGAACTAACGGCACGATCAATACAATGATGTTTATTTGTATTATTGTGCAAAATCTATTTTGTATTGCAAACCACAGATAGTAAAGCTCACTCTGTTTGTTTAATACATCTCAATAAGCCAGACTGCGTCATCATTCCTAGTTTATCTTAAGCAATGTTACAAAAGTCATGAATTCTACTGAAATCTATTTTTCTTTTGTGACTTTAAAATGAACTATATCTTCAATGCAAAACAAGTATATTATGACGAAGTTGAAAGCTTTAGTGTAGCGCCGATAGTTGCCTCTGGACCGATCTGCCCTACCTCATTACAAGTGGCTCTTCATCCCACTGAAGAGGCTTTCTAAAAAGGAGAGGACTGCAGAGGTCTGTTTCAAGGTCAACAGGCTGGATTAGAATAGAAAAGAAATACGAAACTGAAATATCTGGCTTTAATCTTTCACCCGATGCCCTTATCAATGGTACATCATTATACATGACTAATGAGCATGAAATGCACTTCAAAATGAAACACTTACATACATTAACTCAGTATATTTCATTTACAGCCGGTAATGGAAATATGACAATCTCGATTAAAATATATAGCATAACAGCCCTCGTAAATAGTAGAAAAAGTAGTGTGTAAAGTCAGTATACGACTGTCAATCACAATGTCTGCCTTTTGCTGCTCATTTTGTCGTCCATACAGCATATTTTTTAGCGTCTGTTTGAACAACTGTTATTACCACAAACCTGGACCTGTACTGCCCTCAGTCTGCATTTGGATCAGACTGTATATGTTCATTTCTATTGCAGTTCACTTAAATGTAATTGAAGAAAACTTTATTTATGGTGGAAGATCAGTGTAAATCCGTCTAGACAAATGTCACACGTCCTTTGCTCCTTGTTAGCTTTGCGGTGTCATTCGCCCAACCTTAATTCATTAGTCATAATTCATTCAGATTATGCAGCTGCCTGTGGTTTATTTGACAAATTATATTTTTACAAACAAAATTAATTTAGCTGTTCAACATCCTGTTGAGGTATTTGGAGCACAGGCAGTAACTGATGTGCATATCTAATTGCCTAACATTTCTGCCACATTGGAGAGTGGGAACAAAAGAGCACAGTCATGATAACGAGAAAATGTTAATTACCAATTCACAGAGGGGATTTTGTACTTCCTCTTGCATTTAAATTAGCTAAAAGGGTCACTGCTTTTCTCGACACGACGGGGTGATCTTTAGTCCCAAACAGCCTAAGAGATTAGTCCTAATGCTGGTTATTAGTCAGTCGCTTTTGATACAGGCAGTGCCACAAATCTGCAGTCACCAATAGCCTGGTCTCTGGGGAGCAAACCCAAGCCTTCTGTTGATCAGGTACTCCCAACACAGCACATTCATTAAAGTGCTAATCATGAAAGCTTGGAATAAAACCAGTGTATAGTTCAACCATGCATACAAGACTATACAAGTGTTCAAAGACAAGTACATTATTTCACTATGTTTAGGTTTGGTCAGGGTTGGGTACAACATGGTCCGTTAGGTGAGGAATTCTGGTTCTGATTATCAAAAGTTAAAGTTAAGGATAAATTGTGTGATGATTTCAATGATACGCTTAGTAATACATTACTTAAAGGTGACTTATCATGCAAAATGCACTTTTGTACATCTTTTATACATGAATATGTGTCCCCGTTGTTCCAGGAAACTCACCAAGTGTCAGAAAACACAACCCTCTCTCTTTTCCTCCATACCCAAATCTCTTAAAAAGGGGCTGCAACTGATCTGATACAGACTGATCCAGATTGAACACTTCTATGACGTCGCAGAAGTGGTGCTACGGCTATTGGGCCAACTCCACCAATCAGGAGGAGACAGCCACGGACATTGCCGTTCGAAAGCGCTGGAGACGCTGTAGTAGATATGCCAGGTCTGTAGATGGTGCTGTTCTCACAGAATCAGCCCATGCAAAGACAGTGTTAAATTGAGCGAAATGAGGAATGGCTAAAATGCATGATCTGTTTGGTATTTTGAAAAATAAAAAGTATAAATATGCCTTATATAGGTATGGTCCTACACTATATTATTCAAATATAGCATGATAGGTCCACTTTAAATAAGGTTTCTGTCAGTTAAAAAGGTATATAAAAAGGAACATCTATTATGATAACCAATTGAACAAATAATGCTTTCATTATTCCTGAAAGGGAGTTTCAACCACAATACAGGCTTACAATATATACATTCTTATAGTCCTATTTTGAAAGTTACAAGTTCACACATTTGACCCTGGAGTTATTTCTGTCTCTTCCCTTGGGTTGAAAATGCCACCAGTCTAGTTAACAGCTGAGAGGTACAAGACTTCAGGAGGGTGAACCAAAAGGCCCAATAAAGTCAACGATATTGCCACCAGCTGTAATAAGGTCATGTCTCTGTGTGTGTGTGTGTGTGTGTGTGTGTGTGTGTGTGTGTGTGTGTGTGTGTGTGTGTGTGTGTGTGTGTGTGTGTGATACTGACCGAGATATATGTGGCTCCACCTCCCCACCTGCTCCCACTGTGTACTCTGGTCTCCGCTAGCGATGGAGAAAATTACAATGATGCGAATGCACGAATGCAAGCACACTAACAAAATGTAATGCTCTTTAAAATTCAATACAGGTCGTTGACATCCCAATTAAAATCATTCAATAAAAACAATGTATTTTTTATTTTCTAGTCAATATGCTTTATAGTCACTTTTTGGAAAAACTATGCAGTGAGAATAACTGATTAACATAATGGTTATACCACCACCACTTCTGTGAAGCAATTTAAATGTTTTTACTCGTTTGCTAATTAGCAGGCGCTCAGAAACCAGCCAGTTAAGCTTTAACTGCAGGCAGATTATGTGACATTCAGCATGAACCCCTGCTCGTCAGAGGACTGTGCGTCAACCTGCAGTCAAACCAACACAACCCTCCACCATGAGTCATCAAAAAGTCAACAGTCCCAAATAATCTGCTCTGATGGGTAGTTATGTAATATAGGTGGTAAATGTGCTCACTAGAACTCGGGCACAAAACTACTCATTCAAAAGATGAAGAGAGGGAGAGCAGTGAGAGGAAGAGAGAGAGAGAGCAGATGTGGCCTTTGGGCTGAAACTGCTGAATCATCATGTCTCTTCTCATTACATCCTCACATCAGGAGCCCTGAGCAATTTCTCTGGAGCCACACACAGAAACAGTGTCATGATGAAAGGCAGAGAGCCGGGAAGCAAAGAGGAAAGAGGCGGAGAAAAACACACAGAGAGGGCGAGATAAACAGGAAAGAGTGTCACACAGACGCCCGAACACAATAATGGAGATTCCCAGATTGTCTCATATTGACGACAGAGAGGGGAGGATTAAGACAGATCTCTATCTTTTCTTTATCCTCCCCTATGTGCAGATGTAACCTTGAGAAGCCCTGGAGGACACCGTCCATCCCCTCACCCGCCAGCATGGGTTTGTTACATAAGGACTACATGAGGCTGCTAGAACGCACACATGCACACTCACACTCTGAATTGCCTGCAAAATCTTACGGCCTTTTTTGCTGGACTTCCGTTGTGGTCTCTTTTTGTGGCACAGTCAGAGTAAGCCGTCTTATCAGCACAGATGATATTTGAGAGCACGGAGAATAAGCCATTAGATGTAGAGAGAGACGTGATAGTGTACTGCCTGCTTTCTACAATAAAGGGGATGCCAGTTTCATCGAGTACAAACACGTTTCTTACTGCATGAATGTGTATTTTTTCTCTGGCTATTTCAAGATGCATAGATATACTTAGAAAGGGAATTTTAAATAAGGAAAAACAAGAGGTTTATTTTGGCAAAAGGCATATGCAGTTACACAGGACTAAAAGGAGAAGAAGACACATGAGGAGAAAACAATATCCTACTTTCTGCTTATCACTATCATCCACTGCAAATGTATCAACACAACCACTGTGACGGAACATTTATTATGATGTTTTAGTTCATTGTAATTGACAGGTCTAATGTGCTCATCAAACTCTGATTTGTAATTTATTAGTCTGGGTGTAAAATGACTGTTTGTAATACGACTCTTATGATGTGTGGTCTGGCAGGACAGTACACTGAGATACATTCATAGAAATACTGAACATGTGCTTTTCAGAGAGTTATGGTATGTCTATGTTTGGTTTATAAACAAAAAATACATTCAGGCTGATGCTATCCATCAAAGTACTTATTTTGGTGTGTGCAGAAAACCAGAGAGGTTCCCATATGTCTGTGTTTAGCCTTGATGTGCACGACATACAGAATCATTACAGAAGGGTCATTTCTGTTAGAGTCTCAGGCCCTGTTCTTAACTGAGTGGAAAATTAATATCATTTAGCAGAATACCTCTCTGGCCCAGATGCTTTAAGGAAGCTCCGTCTGCAACCGCCTCCTCCCAAAGAATCTACATTAATATTTATGAACGCATCATGGTTCGGACCAGGACAGCAATGTAGAAACATATGTTGGAGTCCTTTTGCAAGAACCAGAAAATGTTTCTATTTTACAGCAGTCACTTGATAGACGTTTGAATTGTGACATGAATGCGCATTCACCGCAAACATGAAACCTATATGGATTCTGTGTGTCACAAAAAATAGAGTAATCAGATCTTTCTTTGTTTAGCCTGTGTGACAGCATTGTTAGTGGTGCTTACAATCACTTAAAAGGTCTTAGACCATTAACGGTTCCAATAACAACAGGATACAGGGACTATTTTAATTTTGATTTTTTTATGACAACCATATAAAAAGGCAGCTAACTACAGAGTAATAAGCTATATAAAAAAAAGACAAGTAGTCAGAGTAAGAATTAAAAAAAAATCAATGATTGCCCATCTGACTTGGGAGTCCATTGGCAGTTACGTCCAAGGGGTATTGGTGTCATCATTACCATGGACTGCTATTAAAAGTAAACTCTCAAACGTTTTTTCTCTGGCTCAGTACGGTAGATTACTCTTGCTCATGTGTTTAGCAGGTGAAAAGAGTTAGTAAACACATACCTCTCTTAAAACCCTCCTGTTATCCTCACATTTACTATATACCCTTTATATTAGAGGATAAAGGGTATATAGTTTAAAACTCAAGACAATGATCCTATTCCAAATGTTAACCAACATGTATGTCTCTGGTGCTTAGGGTGTCTTAGTTGAATACCTAAATAACCATTTAAATCATTACCCCAACCTTCCCCCCACAGACCCCTTTATACATCCAGAATTCCTATTATGTGACTATCGTAAAATATATAAATCACCATAAAATCTCACTGACTGAAATAAAATGTTAAAAGTAAGATGTTTTTGATGTTGTTAAAGGACCAATAGCTAAAGCAGAGGGTAGTTTTGTTTTACAATGATACATTTGCATGTAACAGTCACCTCGATATCATCAACACTAATATGTGTAGAATATTGACATTTTTATATGTTTTTTATATGTTTTTATTCTACTATAACACCGATGCGTACAAAGTGCGTACAGGACATTTAAAAAAGATCTTCATGTTCATTTTATGTTTACCCATTAGTCCTCACTAAATTAGGAAAAGTCATGAAATACTAAGCAAAACAAATTATGTGAACCATTTTTTTGATCCCCAAGGATAACAGGAGGGTTAACCCCTTCTCTCAGCATTGACAGTTTACAATTCAAATGATCAGAGCCTGAAAAAGCTCATTATACATCAGACACACTGATTATGCAATTCTGATGAGAGCTCCCTCCATATTTATTACAAGCGGGACTTTGTTAAGTAAAGTCAAAGCATTCAACTGCATCTTTCCTAAATGTAAGCTGCAGACACATCCTGATGGTGGCAGCCATCCAACCATAAGCCACCAAAACACTTTCAACAAGAGACACAGGATTACCATAATGCAGAGCTGCCAGTTACATTCAGTAGGTACTGTGTGGTGGAACCTCAGCACTCATGCATGAGTCCACACACGATGTAGCATTATAGAGCTAATCCTGGTCTGATTGTGTTGGAAGTAATATTGACTGCAGTGAAAAGCTTTCAGTCCGTTTCGTGTACCACTGTCTGTAACTCAGACAGTGCTTCATCAATATAGCATGGCACCATCTTATTCCAAAACAAATGCCAGTGATACAAATAGTATTATAGATAGATAGTATTGTGGACTCAATTTAAAGAGAATGGAACTTGGAGCCAGAATGGGTAGCAGTGGGAATGCAGTTAGTGGCATTTGCATTTTACATTTTGCTGACACTTAAATCTCAGGATCAGATACCTACAATGGCAAATTCCCAAAGAAGGATTTGTTAATATATATTTTTATGGGCAGTCAAACATGTTTCAATACATTTGTATGTCAAACATTTACTGAAGTAGAGTTGGAAATTATTTTACAATCAATCCACACTACAAAAAGTCCTTTTTAAACAGTAGTAGTCAGCAAGTAGAGTCAGCTTCCGACATTATATGACCAACCAGCTTTCCACACAGGCCCAAGTTCACATAAAAAAGAAGGGAAATCACAACTCAATGTTCACTTGCTTACTTGTCTGCTATGCTTTTGACCATATCACATACGTTTGTGGGACAGTAAAATATAATTGCAACATTACAACGGTCCAGAAGGTCCATTCAAAAAGAAAAGGTCACACGTGTCGCCACTTGATCATCACACATCCACCCTATTGAGGGATACAGGAAATGAAACTACACTGAGATAATGACAGCAATGAATGGCTGTAAAATCCATTATCAACATCGACTCAGGAAAACCTTTATAGCCTGAAAAAGTGATTTGTAGAAACAGCAGGCAGCGAGTAAGAGAGCAAACATGATTACACTGCCAAGCGCTTACATTTCGCTTGTGTTTGTGATGTTTTATTCAAAGCTATATGCTCTTTTACCACTCTGTATGATGTATGAGTTGATAAGGATCATATCCAATGTGTGCTGTCGAGGGATAGAAACACTTACTCATAGCTCTCCTAACACTCGCTCACAGACATTAGCATAAACAGGCAGGCATATGAGTCATGACGTCAGAAAGGTTCACATAAAACACAAAAACAGAGGCAGGCGACAGTGTTGGGTTGTGGGACGTGTGAATCCAAACCCCAGAGAAAAGCTATGCCGTCTGTTTACATCAATTCAGCGTTTTCTATTTAAGGAGCAGCTTTAGTGAGAGGACATTTAAATACAAAGATACACAAACAAAAAGGATGTGATTATTATTTCAGGATTAATGGAAGATTAATATCAATTTCAGGTATCTGTCAACGTTTAGCCAATGCACTTGTGTTCCAATTTTTTCAAATATATTCCTGGCTGACTATAACCCAAACATTTCTTCACACCAAATCTGAACAGTAAAATAAAAAGCCAGCTAGCACAACCACCCAACTTCCCATCAGTCAACTCCCATAGCCCATGAGTGAAGTCACTTACCACTCATGCTGCGGCTCATCGATGACCAACAGGATCTTGAACTTCTTGGAGAGTGAGGGAGAAGGAGCAGACTGCTCCACAAACCCGGCGGCGGACGCAGCCGTCTGTTTGACCACGTTGGTGATGGAGCTGATGGAGCTGAAGGAGCTGAAGAAGCCAGAGGAAGAGGAGGAAGACGGGGCCTGTTGGGGCTGCGGAGCCGCCTGGCTCATACGGCGCTCCTGGACAGCAGGGCTGGCTGGAGCCTGGGATGGGGATGGAGATTTGGTAGGAGACAGGGCTGGCACCGCTGCTGGTGGCCCACCTGGCTGGGAAGGGGAGGTGGCGGTGGGCGGAGGGGGGGCAGGTGGGTCTGCCCTCTGGAGGTCTGACATGTAGCCATTGGGCAGGTTGGACATGAAGCTGCTGTCAGAGAGACGGCGTCGGAGGAAGTTCATGATTGCGGTTGAAGGGCCGGCTTCTCACCGTGTCTTGATTTCTTGGCTGATTGGAGTGAAACGGGCGGAGATGGTTACAGAGACCCTGACCAGAGGTTGGATGAATGACAGCGAGCAAATCAGTCCAAATGATTGAGGTGTGTGTAACGGAGAGCTGCTTCTGAGTTGGAGGAATGGGAAGCAGGAAGAGGAAGGTGGATGAAGCGATGGATAAAGCTCTGGTCCAGTCTTCAAGAGACAGCTCTCCTCAGCACAGCTAAGCCAGCAAACAGCGTGCGTGTGTGTAGTGTTCTTCCTTCTGAGCCTCACGCCTCCTCACAAATGCGTGTCTGTGACGTTCGAGCGGTGTGTCCAAGAGAGAGAGAGGTGTGTTGTCGCCCCCTTTGGTTAGGCAGGTGTTCTCCCCCCTCTGCTCTGCCGTCCTGCCTCCTGAGCTGCTGCGAGCTGAATGTGCTCAGAGATGCTGCTCTCTCTGCTTATCTCACCCTCTCACTCTGCCCTTTCCCTCACTCTCTCCCTCACTTGCCAGGCTCACTGGATGCCTCCCCCTCCCCCCTCGCCTACTCCTCTCTTCTGTCATCATCCTCCTACATCATAGGCTGCGTGAGTGTGTCGTGCTGCAGCCTTGTAGCGTTGCGTGCCGTGTGCAGCCACTGGAAGGGGGTTTCCTAGGAGCGCGCATAAGGTGGAGTTCAGGGATGGATACCCTGCTCTGAAAACCACACCTCCCTCTCCCACCATCCTGCCCTCCATCTTTCTACTCTCCTCCTCAACCTGTCTTGCCTTTGTCCATTTTCCCACCATTGCTGACACATATCCCTTCTGAGGATGCGCTTATGCCAATATGTTGTCATTCAAAGCATGTGGAGTAATGGAGGGCAGATATGAAACCACTATGGTGAAGAAGCATAGTAGAGATGAACAGGAAACAGAGAAAGGAAGAGGGGACAGGGACACAGATTCATTCCTCTGCAGCGGCTTAATGATTCCCTCCAGTGGAACGTGGTGCTTCTCAATAATGTGCATTGCTCTAAAATAGCAGCACATGGAGGTAACGGTGGCATGGATAGAAGCAATGCTAGTGGGGACCCTGTAGCGACAAGTATGTGATCTCTGAAATGGATGTATGGTAGCAAATAATCCACAGATATTAAAATGGTAGATTGCTAAAAATGTCTAAATCTGTTAAACTAGTGAGTCACTGTTTTGGCAAACGTCCTCTCCCAAGCAGAACACAATTAGAAACATGGATGCCGAATCACATGCTCAAATAAATAAATTCCTTCTAGCTTCAGAGGAAATACTCTACAGCTTGGGCTATTTGTTTATCCGTCTATTTCACTTATTACTCTTAAACAAACATCTCCTTCCTATGCCTGGCTTCATTACGCAGTCAGTCTTTCAGAGTAGGAGAAAAGCACTTCTTCTAAATGCCAGCAGCAGCAGCAGCAGCAGCAGCAGTGTCTACACAGCTCCAAGCTTAACAAAAAGACAGAAGATGAGAGGAGAAAAGAGGAAGAAGGGGGATTATTCAAGGAGGACGAAATCCCACAAATGAAGAAGAACAGAAAGACTGCAGTAGAAGAAATGATACAGAGCTACATTAGATCCATCTTGACTTCATTGGGCAATTACTTCTTAAATATGTAATAACTAATTAAGACATTTTCTCCGACCACTTTATCGGATTTGACTGCTCAGGCATTGAGATTCCTCGAAGCAAAACCACTTTCACTGATACCATCTCAATTGATGGAAATGAATTCCTTGACCTTTATGCCATTGAAAGGCTGCTTTCAGTTTTTAATCAAAAACACTCTTATCTCTTCCAAACCTCAGCTATTTTTGAGTGACTCATAAATTGGGGGTTTGTTACACGCAGAAGAGGAGGGAGTGGCGTACAGATGACTGCACAAAATTGCACGGTATTCCATCAGTAGCTACTCTCTTTCTATTCACCCCTTTATGTGAAAGGGTTAACAGCTGAACATCAAACTGTGACAGAGATGAACTGTGCTCTTAAATCTATGTGAGACCATTCTTTAAGGGTGCTTCAAAATGTATGCTTTGTGACACAAAATGTGCTGATGACAGAAAAAAGGTGAACCCACTTTTCTTGTCATAGAAAACGAGATCTCCAGAGACGTGTCAGAAAATGAATCGTCCATTGGACTCAAGTGACTCAAGTGGTAATGCGAAATACAATGCTGTCGAATATTGCAAAAAAACAACCTGTGTTGTGATATCTTTTTGCATAACATGCAGGATGCACATTTGTAGTCACAATGAGTCAAGCCCAGCGGGGGGGGGGGGGGTGTTTGTGTGTTCAGTCAACCAGCAGAGAGCCGGGTGAGTCACAGAGCTGCAGTGTGAATTGTAGCGACATGCTAAGCTCATCCTGCCCTACATGTTTCAGGACACAAACACGACAACACATATTCAATCTGCCGTCATAAAAGAAATGTGTGTGCATAATAATTATGCAGGTGACGGATTTAAAGATGAAACAGTTACACTAAAAGGCAACTCAAGTGTTTTTTCCTCTATTTCCTTCATCCATTGAGGAAGACCCACGCCAGATGTAGCACAATTGGTTAGCATTGACTTTCATCCCCTTTGAAAAAAGATTATGACCCCCCCCCCAAAGCCTTCCACTTGTATCACCCCACGTATCTTTCGACTAGAGAGTGTGTTGATATGGTTTAACAAAATAACTCAGAGAGAAGATTAAGATATGATCTGCCTTGTGCTGCGGGAAAGCACACTGAAATACGCAAACAGCAGATCCAGGAGCATCACTCACTTGTCAACACACATAGGCACACATACACACAAACTGCCGTGTACACAAAAACACAGATGCTGACATACAAACACATCCAGCCCTCATTACGTTTTAAGCGTTCTGCACAAACAAGTGAGTTGAATCATTATAAAAACACTAATTTATTGAGAAACGAAAATATGAATGTGATTGTTTTTCATCAGCAGATGGGATGAGTATTTTAGAAAATACAACACTATATTTAATGATTTCTCATTCATTCATGTGTGTGTGTGTGTGTGTGTGTGTGTGTGTGTGTGTGTGTGTGTGTGTGTGTGTGTGTGTGCACAGGCCTGGGTAAATGCTGCCTCGTGGGGATTTGCTGCAAATACCAAAGTGTGTGTGTGGTTCAGTTTGACAGGGATCAACCTCCTGGGGCTTCACTGGATGATTTGAGATTTTGAAAAATCTGATATTATTGGGTTATGTGAACATCTGGCATCATCTGTCAATGCTTGTGACATGTTGTAGTACATGCTACAATCTCAGTACAGGGGCACACATGTAATTGCAAATTCAAACATTGACAATAATGAATGAATTCAATTCCAACTCAATCCACATGTTATCGATTGGTAAATAACTCTGATATCTAAGGCAGTTAATACAGAAGAGTAAAGAAGAATAGATAGGAGTCTAACTGGCAGGGAGGCATCTCAGATACACCGCAGGTTGATGAAAACCCAGGGGAGTCAACCCAGGAAGCGACAGGGTTATATAATGACGTAAACTCACAGTCTAGTCCTGTCTTCACACAAGCTCTTGCTATGCTAGACCGTTACAGAGGTCTTGCATTTCAAATTAAATCAGTGATTACGCTATGACTCAGTTGAAAAACAAGAAGAAAAAACATGGATTTAAATGTCTATCCAGCCTTTGAAGCTACTTTAGGGAATGATGTAGAACCATCCGAGCTATTATGAAAGATGGCTCTCTGAATGAACCTTAGCATCGCTGGCTGGCTGATTGGATGGTTGGATGGTTGGATGGTTGGATGGATGGATGGATGGATTGATGGAGTTACAAGATTAAAAACACCCACGCACGACTCAGATATCTGCAGCAAATCCCCAAAACACCACTTAACCAGGCGTTAGTGTGCACAGACATACACTTGTACACACACAGCAAAATGGACTTCTGTGTTGCAGTGCTGAATATAGAATGACTGATTTTAGCTATAGACATATTTGAAGGGTGCCTTTTTACACAACACAAAATTCAAGAGTGAAAACGACCATGGCAACAATATAAGTTGGTTCGGGAAGCACAATAAAATAAGTCACTGATGGACTGTTGAATCAGCGTACTTTATACAAGGTAAGGTATAAGTAAAGGCTTTAGGCTCGTAAAAAAAAGCCATGCTAGTTTTCAGGCACCAAACCAGGTGGATGCTGGGGTGGAGGTGGGGGTATAACAGCAGTAATAGCGCTAAGAAGTGATTGCAGCAGTTACTGCAAAGCTTTCAGGTCAGCGGGGCAGCAGCAGGCGAGGCAGAGATTAAAAACAAAAGCATTTTTCAAAGGGATTGGCATATATACAACACGACCAATGATATTACACGCAACATCACACACATTTGGATTACATTCTTTTTCAATGCGACACCACAATGGTCCATACCATAAATATAACAGATTACTCCACGCAAATGAAAGATAAGCAATGATTGCAATAGTCTGTATCAAAGTTCTCTCATAAAATCTGATCTTTACAATACTTTAAGCTTTGTGCATTACAATCGGAGATCATGGTAACAAACTATAAGTCTAATTGTCCTCTCATGCGTTTTAGCTTCCGACGTTCTTATTGTGAATCACACTGACCGATTGCTCGGCGTCTCCCTTCAGTGGAGTAAGATAAAAATGTCCGCTTGTGTTTGTGTCTTCTGCTGGGCCTGGAGCAGCTGTGTATCTAAAGAAGATGTGTGTGGTTAATGGTGCATTTCTTTTGATGTTCAAGAACAAGGCATCAGAAGCAAGGGCAATCTCCATGGCAACTGGCGAGGAGTTCATGTTTTCGGGTCAGTTTGACTACCGGGAGGATAACAGAAAACCGGTTTACCTAAATGTTATGAAATGTGTTGAAAAAGCCTGGACCAAGGGAGAACCCCATACATTTTGGAGCAGATCAAAATAGCGGGCGGATACAAAGATTATGTTTTATTTTCGTTAACTTTGCAGGCGTTCTAGATTCTTGTGATACGTATAACAAAAATAGTTCCCAACTCGGCAAACTGTCGTGAATGCCCCCTTAAGTCGGAACATTTTTCATACATATATCAAGGTGTAGTTTAAAAACTCTGAGCAAAAAACTACAACACATCTTCTTTGTAGCGTTTCTACGTTACTACTTAAAATGTCAGAAACAAACCAAAATGTTTATTTTCATGGCTCTGTTGTTTAAGTTATATTGATAAGCATTTTTTTTTTTTTCGCCCGTGTGGGCATGTGCGGGTGGAGGGAGGGGTATTGTAGTGTAGTGAGCGTACTGTGATATTACAATATAAATGAAATGGCATCGATTACTGTACAATATAATGAAATAAAAAGACTTGTAAAAAAAACAAAACAAACCAAAGTCAGAAGAACCTCTTCCAAACTCATGATGTGGGACCATCCAAAGAGCATGTGAAATCACCTTTGGCAGAGGTCTGCTCTGCACCCTCCATTATGCCTTCTGAAAATCCTCTAAAGAGACTGACTGATATTTGTAACAGCAGCAGTAAACTACCTTCTGGGTCTTTGCCAAGCCAAATGTGGCTGACAACTAAATTAGCTGTTCCTTTGGAGGCGAGTCTAACTCAAGGAGAGAGGCTGTAAGCTGTAAATCATGTTCCACTTTCCAACTAATCTACAGAAAGGAAACATTGGCCAAAGCACTTCAAATAAGAAAATCAATGCACGAGCGCGATCACCATAAACATTGATTTAGTTTGATAAGTTGTTCTGGTTCCAAACAGGGAGATACAAGACAACCTTCTCTTTCAGTCCGGTCTCTTCAGTTTCATTTTTCGCACTGGCCCACACAAACACTGTGAGGAAAGATTGAGGTGTGATGGTAGGATTCTCACTATATTTATAATAAAGCCTCTGTTCTTGTCAATTTTCTTGCAACCAGTTTGTTGACGCTGAACCAGCTTTACAAAAGTATAATCGAGGTGGACTTTGCATTACATGTCTTAAAAAAACTGTCAAATCTGTGAAAATGTGTATTATACTTCTTTTGCCTCATTGTCTCAGTTTATGATCATTACCCCATGTGCATAAATAAGTGAATTGCTGCAAAACTTTGTATGAAAGGTATTTTACACTTACAGTATATGAACACAGTTGGCTATGGTGTGTGGTTTCGTTAAAGCTTTAATTATTTTTTTGCGGAAAATACCCATGATACAATGTATCATTTTAAAGGGGCCAATGAGCCTTATAGCAGAATTCAGCATGCTGTTTACAGTGGCTTTACAGCCAACAACTTTGCTTTTTTATGTTCCTCCCACCACTCTTAAAGCATAGTTTACAGTCACAGCAGGCAGCTGTTATCAAGGAAAAAGCCTTAAAAACCCTCTGAACACAACCTGCTCAGCAGCAAGCAGCTGACACACGGTTAGCAACCAGCTGGTGAACACCGTGTAGCATTAAGCAGCCAAAGAGCCTGATATTCCCCTCAGGAGCTGTTAGTCCTAAACCAAGTAAAGAAGGGTTCATATTGGACCTCATCAAGAAACTGCCAATGATCGATAATATTGCTCTATATATACTGGATGTGTAAATAAGCAACTCTTAAGACGCTTAAAGGTGGGGTAGGTAATTTTGGAGAAACCGGCTCGAGTGTGCTAGAATTTGAAAATACACAACCGGAAATACATCTGCCACTTCCTTACAGAGCCCCTCCTCCAACACACACGAACGTGCACATGACCAATGAGGCCATGTGATAAGTTTGTGCACAGATGGAAGGCTGACAGGCAGGTAGGCCATCCAGTTACTTTAGCCGGGCTGGCTCAGATGATTGGTCTGCTTTTTACAGTACTACATCTTCCACAGATGACATTTTTGTATGTATTTATTGTCAAAGCATTTAATATATTCATTGCTATCGGGATATTAAAGTGGACCTATCATG
>NW_011344301.1:23351-71109 GCF_000735185.1 Notothenia coriiceps
TTTGTAAATAATAATAAATAAAATAAAATCAATGAAAAAATATTAACAATACATAAAAACGATTTATACAAAAAAAGAACAAGTACATTTCTGTTTTTGAAACACATATTGTATAATAAATAATACCTTACTGACTTGTTGACTTAAACACTCAGAATTGCCATTCTTTTGCCTGCAAGTCACTCGATACACCCCTCATATGACAGCTGAGAGAAACATCACTTGTTAATGCTGATGATGGCATGGGCGTTCTTGGACATTGTTAGAACTCAGGTAGTTTTAATTAACTTCAGCTTTTGAGAAGCTTCTTCTGCGAAGCCACGTCACTGGATTAGTGACTTGCGATCTTGCAGCCACCACATATTATGGATTAAACCTCCTCAGGTTCTTCCTTTTCCAAGAACACCACAGTTATCAGGGTGGTCATTGTGGGTTAGGGGAGGTTGGAAGTATCAGCTCCAGGTGCCCAACTCTTTTCCATTCTATGGTCTGATGTCCGCCAGAAGCTCAGGTGTGTTGACTCAGGGTTTTGACACTGCTTTTGTCATGCTCCGTTTCTGGGCAGTTCGGGGACGTTGACAAGCACCCCAAAAACTTTGTTGAATTCTTTAGGTGTTCAAAACGCTCATTGAGGGGAAGTGATGCAAACATAATCCCCCTGTTTGAAAAATGTAACTTCCATCTTTTTTAGGGCATTGGCATTGGCTCATCAGGTAGATTCTAAGAGATGCCTCTTGGTTGACCTCAGCCTCTATTCTCATTGAGGACGCATCCAATCCATGTCCTAACCATGTCTTTAGCATGGATCTGCAAGCAGAGCAATCCAAGTGGCTCTGTAGTCTTCCAGGGTGCCCTTTGTCTTTCTCAGGAGGTAACTGCGATGTCAAGTTGCTTGACAAGACTGCATGACCTTACGACCTGTTTGACTTTCTTTACTGAGGATGTCGTACCCACACACAGTGACAAATGGAGAAGCTGGTAGGACCCACTTGTCAGCCAAAGACTGCCTCGCTATTTGATCATATGTCGCTCGCCTGTCACTGAACCCCTAAGAGTGCTCTGAACTTACTTGTGCCTGATCTCTCACAGCGTACAACCCTAGTTGACCGGATACTCTGCTCTGGTGTCAAGCTTAATTTCAGGTGTGGTGCATGCTTCCAGAATGCAGCTGTGGATGCTGAATACTATTGTAAAAAGCTTTTGGGTAGCAAGTATCCAGTGGGCATCTAGGGAGCTTTTCGCTGGCAATCACTAAACACCAGATGAGAGTGTGTGATTCTTTTGATATTTTTTCCCGAGATATGTGGTATGGCATGCACCCCTTTTGACTTTAGCAACGTTGTTCTTTCATTACAGGGTCAAACATTGCATCAGCTCCACTTCTTTAAGGAGTTGCCATGTTGGGTTTGTTGAGTGGTGTCACATTGTTCCCTGAGGGCCCATGTTTCTCTCAGCAAATGATTGAATGATGGCGACCCAACCTTGTTTCCCACCTCACGCCCATCTCTTCCTTTCTATGTCTGTAAGCGCCATCTCAGTCCTATCAATAGTTTTCCCCTTTGTGTAATCGAAACACTCTAACTCTTTCCATGATGCCATGTGTTTAGTATGTTCTTGAGTGTTATCGTGTGTTTCAGTATTGGTGTCAATTTTCCAGTCATTTAGTCCTGCACTGATTAATTTGTATTCCTTCTGGGAGAACAGCTTGCAGCAAAAACAGTGCATATGATTATTTTCTTGAGTCAAAACATTATTAGGATTTGTGTAGCTCTATGTATTTCATAACTCATTATATTCATTTATCTTCAATTCTGGTCTACTTAAAGAAAATTGTTAACCTCTTTAGCAGTGTGTCGAACCATGGGTGTCCGAACATGTAACAATTACTCCTTCCTTTATCAAGGATTTAAAAAACAGAAGTCATTTCATCAATGGTTTATGTTAAAACCTATCATGTTATATTTGAATAATATAGTGTAGGACCATACCTATATAAGGCATATTTATACTTTTTATTTTTCAAAATATCAAACAGATCATGCATTTTAGCCATTCCTCATTTCGCTCAATTTAACACTGTCATTTCATGGGCTGATTCTGAGAGAACAGCAGCATCTACAGGCCTGGCATATGTACTACAGCGTCTCCAGCGCTTTCGAACTGCAATCTCCGTGGCTGTCTCCTCCTGATTGGTGGAGTTGGCCCAATAGCCGTAGCGCCACTTCTGTGACGTCATAGAAGTGTTCAAATCTGGATCAATCTGTATCAGATCAGTTGCAGCCCCTTTTTTAGAGATTTGGGTATGGAGGAAAATAGAGAGGGTTGTGTTTTCTGACACTTGGTGAGTTCCCTGGAACATCGGGGACACATATTCATGTATGAAAGACGTACAAAAGTGCATTTTGCATGATAGGTCACCTTTAAGATTATTCCATGGAATATAACAAAAAGTGTTTCTGATATAAATGATATACCCCACCTTTAAGAGTCTGGTATTTTCTCATGAGGGGGAAGAGTACCAGCAGAGTGCTAAAGTAAATTGGATTTCAAGATTGTTTGTTGTGTGTTCAGACATATAGCCAAATGAGTGCTAGTTGTTTGCCAACACATCACCTTTATTAACTTAATAACGCTAAATGTCAACGTCACTCATTAATAACCAAATTCTATTTTGCAGCTTTAAATCAGCCATGTCAGTTTACTTTTCAACATGCTACTACTGTTACAACACAAATTACACACACAAAAATAACGGAAACCTGAAATAGTGTTTGACTCCTTTAACATGCATGAAATCATGTATCATATAAGGATGATGATATAGATTCACAACATAACAGCAACACTAATTTTAAGAAACAGGGAGGAGGAAATGACTGTAGGCTAGCACAAGGCTTATATGGATTAATATACTTGTCTGAGCATAACCATTAATTCCACATTAAGAGGATGTACTAGTATACTGAATTATTTTACAAATGTGTATTTGTAATTCCACTGGTGCTTCACTGTCGCTGAATGAAGGCACTTTCACAGAGTGAGCGTGTTAGTCAGGATTCAGTGAGATGACCTTATCATTATTCATTTAGCTGAAACATTGGCTCACAGTATTGACTGAGAAGATAATATTTGTCCAACTCTTGACAATCCCATTAGGCTCTGCGGACATATCGCTAAATGTCATAAGACTACATTCAATATTAATTCATCCAAATAGATGTTAACATGGGCGGTTTATGAAGGGGGGAAGAATGATTATAGACTTTTTTGAATTGCAAGGCTGCAGTAGTATTGTCAGATGAATTTCACACTCAGTCCAGATTGATTTAACTTTCAAATATGTGCTTGCTGTCTTTTGATTTAAAGCTGCTATTTGGTTCTAGGCAAAGTTCAATAAGTTGTCATATAAAGGAATAGTTTTGTCACACTAGGTTTGAACGCAGTATTTGCTTTCATTGTTTCACAGGATGTACAATAAAGTACTTCAAGCCCCACACACTGCTCTAAAATGTGATCTTAACAAGAGCAATAACTACCATCACATGATTAAATACATGAAGATAGATTTTTATCAAATGTACAGTGGAATACAACATTTACACTCTAAAGAAAATGAAACTTGAGGATAGAAATTAAATGAAAAGCCCAAACAAAATCCGGCTTTTAAAAATGTCAAGTTAACGCCTTAACACATGCATACATTTACATGCACATACATGTAGCTATTGTGATTTATTATATGAGATAACAAAGGTTAGCAAAAAGTAAAAAGAGAAGGAAATACAATCCGTGTGGTTTCAAATCTTCCTAGAGTTCAGTAAAAACTCCTTTTTAACTATTCCTTTTGGTGGGACTTCACATAACACAACACAGCAGCAGACCCTGGCTGCTGCAGGTACCTTCTGATCTGAGTGCACACGGCCCTCCATATAAATCAGCATTACCTCATTTCCACCTAGCTAAACTTGGTCGAAAACCTCCCTCTGCTGGTTGAATATAGAGCTGTTAAAATGTACTAAAACTGTTGTAAAAAGATGCAGTGTGTTGCCCAGCATATAAATCACAAGTGTAATCGACCATAAACGCAACTACATGCAAAATATCACGCACAATGACAATAGTCGGTATTTTCGCAGTTTAACCGCTCAGTTTGCTTACCTTCCATGTCGAACTCAATTTCCCATGAGCCTCCAGGCGGGAGCGTGAACAGTGACGTCAATTTAAGTCGACTGTCAAGCGCACAGCTGACAAACTGACCTGCTGATGCACGATAAAAGTCTCAATTTTAGTGCTTCTCAGGCATGCAGTCGTATTTACTGTCACTGATACTTTCAGTCTGAAATGTATCTCTTAGTTTATGTGGCCGAAGCTTCTTTTTACTCTTCATCTAGTCGATTACTCCGCTTTTAGCCGAGCTTGTGTTGTTGCTGGAAAGCTATCTACAACTAGTTCAAAATGAGTATTCCAGCTCTAAATAACACCGGCGTGGTCTACAGACGGATCTTATCACAGTTTCCACAGGACTTCAGTTTAGCTTTTGCTTATGGATCTGGCGTTTTCAAACAACAAGGCACCAACCAAGGTCAAATGGGGGTAAGTGACATTACTGTGAACTCTGATCACAACATTGAAACTTGCACTGTAAGTTAATTGTACAACAGTGAACTACAGGCTATCTAGCATGCCAATGCTTAAATAAATGTCCGAATAATGGTCCATTTTCAGTGAAGGAGACACTTATCTCTTGTGATGTATTTCCTGCACTCCGTTGTTGTTGTTGTTGTTGTTGTTATTGTTATTGTCCCATGTTACAGGGCTTTGTGGGGTTTTAGCCCCTCACACACACACACAGACAGACAGACAGACAGACAGACAGACACACTGAAATGTACATATTTTTAGGTTAAAGGCATTTACATTTGAGGCTTAGTATATGTCCCAAGTGTATGAAGTGATAAACATTGGTGGTGTTAGAATTTGCTCAGTTTTATTAATTTGCGAAACAGAACATGATTGGATCTCAATATGATTTCAATGAAAGATGATAAACTACAGTTAATGTTAGAGATGTATCTTAATTACTTGAACAACAAAATGTAATACCGTTGTGTTTACCTTTTTAATGCTTTCAGAAAAACATGCTTGATTTTGTATTTGCTGTGGACGATCCAGTGACATGGCACACCATGAATCTGCTGCAGAATCGCAAACACTACTCCATCCTCAAGCTGCTGGGCCCAACAACCATCAGCTCCGTGCAAAATGACCATGGGGCGTCTGTATACTACAACACACTGGTGCCTGTGGACGGGAGGGTAAAGGACTTCTCTAGATTTATACATTTAATGCTTTTTTCCTGCACCAACGCTACAGTCCACAATGACTTTTTTTTCTCATGTAGAAGCTGTCGAGATGTTGTTAATAATAATTTCTCCATATGTGTGTCATAAGCAGTCATGTTTTTGTGCTTGGTCGGATTTAAGTGTTTGATTTAAGCAGCAGAAGGTTTTTAGCAGAAATAATGATCTTCTATTTTTTATTTCAAATAGCTTTATTAGCATGACCGTAATGACATACAGTATTGCCAAAACTTTGTACAATCTACATGAATAAATAATCTATAAAGCATATCAGGAAATAATACATAAAAATAACATGCATTTGCTTTTCCTCCACATCCTGAAACTGTATTCAAGGTTGTTGTGTTGTTGTTGTCTAGCTAGACTTTGTTAACTTTTAATAAACTTCTCCTCTTCCTTTTAGATCATCAAATATGGTGTGATAGGTACAGAGTGCCTCATAGATGACCTGATGCACTGGAAGACCATGTATGTTGCTGGACGACTTCACAAACCAGTCAGTATCATGAATCATTTTCTTTGACAAAAGTTAATTAAAATAACAGTTAAATGTTCATTTCATTAAAGAATTCCTGACAGACATTTTCACATTTGAATACCTATTCACTTAAATCTTCAGGTGTTGCATATGTGTGTTTTATGTTTGCATCCATGAACATGTGTGTCTTTGTGTACCCACGCAGGTGAAAATGCTGCTGCAGAATGAGAATGGAAAGCTCCGTGCTGCTCTGGTGGCCAACCTGAAGAGTGCTGTGACAGCCTCCTTCCTCATGCTGCCAGAGAGCTTCAGTGAGGAGGACCTCTTCATGCAGATAGCTGGGCTCTCTTATGCTGGTAACTTGCTCGTACTACGACAAAAGCTGGAAGAAGATTAAACACATACACATTCATAAGATGCATACAGGCTTCGACACAAGATGACCAAATCAGTTGTATTACTTATACAGAGAAGAGGAGTCCAGACAGAGATGTGAAACTAAGTTCACTTTTCTAATTCTCTCCCACTTGCACACACACTTATTACTGTTGTTATAAAAAGAACTGATAATTATATCCGGTTTCTTTTGGCTTTTTGATATTAATGCAAGTACAGTGCCCTCAGCAGGGTTCTGAATCAGTTGACTGGTGTATCTATAACATTTATAAGACTGATGGTTCTATTTCCCACAACTAATGGTGTTGATTTGTACAGATAATGTGACAGTTAATGTTGCTCCTATAAAATATTGACATGCTAAGAATGTGCTTACAAAGGGAGTGTTACCATATAGATTCATGAGTTACAGAAGCAGAAGGTAAAGTAATGAACATGGATCACTCCATTTTTTTTAAACTGGAAACTGAACATCAGATGTTTAACATCTCAGCGTGTGTTACAGCCCTGCTCCTGAAACACCCTCTGGGGATCAATAAAAGCTTATCTTATCTCATCTTAGTACAGCGTAGAGTAGATTAAAACTGTAAAGTATTTAACGCTTAAGGGAAAACATTTTGTCTGTGCCTTCTCAGGGGATTTTAGAATGGTGATCGGAGAAGATAAATCCAAGGTGGCCAATATCGTCAAAGACAACATTCAGCACTTCCGGATTCTGTACAGCAACATCCTACGGGACTGCCCTCAAGTGGTGTACAAATCTCAACAAGGGCAACTGGAGGTAAAGAATGTCACACACAAATGCGCTCACCTACCACACTTTAATCATCTCACCTGATATGTGAGCAACAATGTGCTTTGTCTTCAGTTTCTCCTTGTTTAAAATGCCTGTCTCAAATATCCATGTGAATAGCTACTCTTACGGTTAATTCTTCATATTAATCTTTTGTGAATTTTCAAGGCATTTGATGTATAAACCGAGATTTAATACCAACTTGACAGAATGCATTTCAAATGTAATAATGTGATATTTTAGATATGTTACAGAACTATTTGCAAAAACATACAGGCATTCATTATTGTCATAAAATGCTTCCTTTTACTAACTTAAAAAATACATTATTCCTGCCTTTTCAGTGAAAATAGGAACAAAGCTTTGACCTGAGTTGTACAAGGTGTTGTCAAAGACTTGGCAGTAAACTCTAAATAGGGTATAACCTGTGGGACTTACTGTGTTAATGATTATTACATGGGAGATGTGTGTACGTGTCTGTTTGCACATTTATTGGCATGAGTACATATTTCTCTTCAATTTATTGGTGTAAGGTTTATTTTCATAATTTATTTTAACTTTGCCACCACTCCTTGTTTTACCAAGTAAATACTGGTCACACCAGCCTGGAAAAACAGGAATGAGTGGTTAGGAGGGTGTAAAGTGTGTGAGTTACACAACTTGCACAGTGAACAACAATGCTTCCATGCACAAACCAACTCTAAACTTTGTACAGTGATGTTTCCGACTACTGGCAGTGTATTATCTCAAATATTTCTCTCAGTCATGCATCTTGTTGCAAGGCTGTGATGTTTTAATTGTTGAGTATTTAAAGTTTCTCCCACTCCAATCATTTCTACTAAACATGGTAGTTGGATTATCTTGATATGCATTAATACCTGCAATAACAATGCACTCTGGTTATCGGTCTACATTTTTGTTGACTTCTCACAAGAGATCTGTGGATCTGATAGTTGAGATTGTGCATTGTCTGGCCGATTTATCAAGCTACTGTCAGTAGGATTAAGAAAAAGCTACAGGCAAAGGAAAAACCAATAACCTTTTGGAGCGGATGTGAATAACTTGACAGGTGCATTTATTATGTTTCACTTATAGGGGATTTGTGCTGCTTTCATTTTGAGTTGGATACAAACCCCTCAAGTTTACAAATACAATAATAACACGTTGTTTAAACGCTCCAAGCAATAAAATACAAAAAAAAAACCTTTGGAACATTCCTGTTGTATCAACTTTGCTCACGAAGACCAAAGTTGTTAGAACAACTTCCCAACTCAAGAAAATGGGGACATTCTGAGGAGAATTTGAATGCACCACGCTGGTCTCGATGGTGGTCTGAACTCTCTGGCTGCCATTCAAGTTTATTCTTTTTTTTTTTGTTGTGCCTGCAGGTTGACAAAAGCCCAGAGGGTCAGTTTATCCAGCTAATGGCATTGCCTCGGACCCTTCAGCAAAGGATTACAAAGCTGGTGGATCCTCCGGGGAAAAACCGAGATGTGGAGGAGATCCTGCTGCAGGTGGCTCAGGACCCGGACTGCGGAGCTGTCGTTCAACAAGGTTCGGACTAAAGAATCAGTTATGGATGTAGAAAAGAGAGAGGGGCAGGCAGGCAGAGAAAGAAGGAGAATGATACTTAGGATGTTTCATTCAAATTCACTAAATGCTACAGATAACGGGTGATATTGTGTGTGGTGAACATTAAATAAGGTAGGATTAGGCTACAAATGAATAATATGTTTTTGCTTCTTCTCAGGTATCTCATCTATAGTGAAAACCTCCAGTATAACACAGAGTATCAAAGGGATTGCTACAGCTGGTAAGCACTCATAGTTTAAGGAATACACTTATTTATTTGCATGCCCAGAGTTACAGAAGAATATTAATAGTACTCTCATGTTTGTATGCTAACATTGGAGCTAAAACACTTAGCTTAGAATAAAGACAGCACACCTGCATGGCTCTGTCAAAAGGTAACAAATTCACTTTAACAGCATAAACATTTGTTTAATATGTATGAAAAATGTGTTCAATTAATAGGTGCTGGAAAGTGTATTTTATTACGTTTGGACATAATTAGGCTAGTTTTTTACCCCTTTAGAGAGTATTTGTGCTAAGCTAACAGGTTGCAGGCTGTAGCTTAATATCTGCTGTACAGATACAAGAAGGTTGTCAATCTAACTCTCGGCAAGAAAACATTTATAATGTCAAGATGTCTTCCACTATGTATTAAGAATAGTTAATATAGTGTTACTTTAATGTGTTTGTTAAAGTTAAGTATGTCCTCCACAGGCTTATGGAAGACGGTGTCGTACAGCTCCAAGAAGCTGATGAAGATGTGGAAGGGCTGGAGAAGGAAGCCTTCAGTCTCACAGATGTCCTGATCCTGTCTGTTCACCAGCTGTTTCTCTATAAACTGTCCGCACAACAACGAACTTCCATCCTTCAATTTTTACCCTGACACACTGCTGAAAGAATCACACACTTACCTCCTGTTATATCACCTTATAGCCTCCATGAAGGGGATCACTGTGCGGGTCTGTGTTTGAAAAGTGTAGACTAACTGCCCTTTATCATGCAATACATAGAAGTTGTACGAACAAAGGGTGACATTTCAAGAGCCTGTCTGAATTAGGGCTGACATTTAATGTTTCTACAGATGGAACCTTTCCGCATAATGACACTTTTGAATTATGGTATAGTGTAAGATCCATTTTCTGTGTGGACAGCCATATGACGGGCAGCTTGGAGATTAAAAAGATATTTATGTGGGTCACTTTCATCTTTTGCAGAGAGAGGGCTTTATTGAACTGTCTACAGATGTGGGCACTCACTTTTTATCCTAAACTAACTCAAGATCTCCAATCTTTCATTACTTCACTGCCACCTTGCTATAAGCTGGGCATTAAGACAACAGGAGTTCTTTAATGTGGAAATTCTGATTACTTTCCCTCCTGATAACTTGCTTTGGTCTTTGAAATATCAATTTAATAAAACATTTATTCGACATCAATTAGCATGACTCTGTTCTTAGTAGGTTTTAGAGTTTTATTATTTCATGTATTGAAGCACATTGCAAGGACTAGTTACAGAGGGTTTGTGGATTCAATTCTGAACATCATATCTTGTATGCTTTGAAACGTCAACATCTACTTCATAAGGATTGCCTGTCATATGTTATTCCTATTCCTCATTAGATTCTCTTGAATTACTCAATTTGGATTCCTGATTTTCTACAACCCGGAGGGATTCATTTAGAGCTTACTAGACTGACATATTTGAAGTGAACTACAATTTTATAAATTTATTTTGAGAACATTATTTTAGTATTTTTCTTACTGTATAATAAAAAGGTAACAATTAATTGGTCAAAATTGATCATATTCATAGATGTTTTTCACTTCAGATATTTAGACTTCATAGCAAGAAAAGCTCAGATGTAATTAATGACAATACTAATGACTGTATTGAATTTAGTGCAATTTAGGCATAATTCCCTGGTCTCAAACTGGAAAAAAGCTATAATTGTTGTCATAACTCGTTGCTTTGAATACAAGACAGGTCTCCTAATGTATGTCGAAATTGGCCATTAAAAAAAGATTATCATAATTTAATAAAATCGTAATTTAATGGGAGGATTTTCTCTTTTTAAAAAAAAAAAGATTTTCTTTTAATCAGTGTTGTCATACTTATACACTGTCCTGTTTCATCCCATCGGCATCAGTATGCAAACAGCACCACTCCCTGTTACTTGTTTTCTTTTTTTCCACTTTTTAATTAGAAACTTCCGCATGAGTCATGCTTCACAACTGACTTCAGTTATGGACAAATGATTGTGTCCTGTCTTTCACTGCATTTTTTTTAATGAATCTCTGTGTATTTACTAGGCCAAAAAACCTAAAACATAACATAAGATAAAATACCTCAGTGGTGCATGATTAATATTCCACTTAAACACCGAATGGGATCATTCGACCTCTATTGTGACCACTGTAGAATGTGAAATAAGTCATCAAGCATTCAAAATATGTCTGCACTAATATAAATGTAGTTGTGAGCAGATATTATTTCTTCATTAGCACCATTACATGACTGCATACAACTACAATATAGTGTTATTACTTATCCATTTAATATTAATTATAAAAGCTAAGTATGGGGCTAAATATATGTGTCGTGTAATGTTAACATTGACACAATAATGTATAATAGAATATGCAGTTTAAGAATAACAACTAAGGAAGATTAAAATAATAAACTGAAAGGTTGATGGTTAACTGACTGGCTTATAGCCTACATAGGTGACTTATAAAGTGGCTGTTAAGGGAGGGAGCTCTCCTTAATCACCTGCTAAATGTTTCACAAGACTCCTGAGAGGTAAACAGTGACAGCAGCCTAACCTTCAGGGGACGTGATGCAATGCGTCATTAACATAATATATGCTGATATCATCGCTGCAGTGCTCCACCAATCAACGCGCTTTACTTTCACCACCTGCTAGGAACTGAATTCCATCATTCCAGGCATTCCTGCCCTGCTCCCTCCTCCTCCTCCCTCCTCCTCCTCCCTCCTCCACCACCTCCTCCTCTTCCTCGTTTAGCCTACAACCAAGTTTGTCCCGACTGCTACTATTGTCTCCCCTCGTACTGCCCCGTGTAACCGCCGCCTTTTGTTTTGTGTCTCGTTGGAATATACGTCTTGTTTTTGTTTTCCTGTGTGGATACTATCATACTGGACGATACCAAAGTGGCGTTTGAAGGAGGTATGTGCTTCAGTCATGAAGTCTGACTGACTTGTTTCGGGTTTGTAGGGTGATAGTGCGCTCTTTTTCTTGAGTCCAACGCTACGAATTCAGTCCGTTTATTTTTGTGAAATAGTCAGCATGTGTATGGAGACAGCTTTGTAAACACATGGCTGGGATAATATCCGCCTCGTTTTACTAAGGTTGAAATTTCATTCACGACGTGGAGCAGATTTGCGGGTTCCCTAACTTTCTCTTGTCAGGAAACAGCATGCTTTTCTCCAGGGATCTGGGGATTTGTGTCCCTTCTGTGGTTGTTGTGGAGAGGAGTCAAACTAATCACTGAAGTAAGAAGCGATAGGTTCCTTTGGATAGATCTTAAAAGAACGATGAGGAAGCACTGAGTCAGGCTGATATAGATAGCCTGCAGCACTGGTGGGAATAAAAGTGGACGCACTTGCTGCTAATAATAATAATCGCTTTCATTTTTGCCCGGGTCATGGTCCTATAAAAGTTTGTGGCGTTTCTTTGGGCGCACCAAGTAAACCGTGCCGTGTTGTGACGTGATACAGGACAACACACCTGGAACGTTTGCAGTTAAGTCTGAATTTGCAGTAGTAAGTTCGTATTGCTATCGTTCTCAAAACGCTTTTTTCCTGTAGAAATGAGGGAAAGGTATCTCAGGAATGCAGAAAGAGGGAAGAGAAGCGCGCTGAAGCGTTTTCTCCACAATTGCCTCTCATAGCACAGCTAAACTGAAGGCTCAGCACTGAAGGACAAACAAATCCCCAAAAGTGCTAAAACTATTTGGAGGACAGAGCCTAACTTTCACAGGAAGGTCACAATTATTAAATCAAACTATACAGTAACAATTAACTAGTATTAATACCATTTAAAGGGAGCATTACTACAAATAAGTTCTTCATTCAAACTTAACTAAAGTACAATTGGAGAAGCATTATGCCAAGGTATAATAAGTATAACAAGTTTAGTTTATTAATCCATTGGTTGTTCAACAGAATACTTATCCACAACTATTATTGATTATTGTGAAAGTCAATTTTTGAAAGCCAAAATGTACTGATTCCAGCCTCTTGATTATGGTTATGACATTTTTCTAACAGATGATTCGACTGAGAAATGCATTGGTAAAATATCTCTTTGAAAATAATTGTTTCAAATGTTTTAGTCAGTCATTTAGTTTGTGCAAATCACATCAAATCAGGGAATACTTCTACTTAGACCTTAGACATTAAGAACTGATCGGTTGACCGTATTTCATTAAATGTTTTTTCATTAAAAAAAGGCTATTTCTCAAACAATTTGGTGTCTACCAACACTCAGATATTGATTGATTCTGGTGTCTGAATGTGTTTCAAATGTTACGACTCGAGCTCTTAATAAACTGGCCTCTATCAGATATTAACTTTTTAATTGTTTAAGAGATGAAAGCCACACATGTTGACAGTGCCCTCCCCTCTGTCCCATAGGCATCCAAGCATGGAGACACCACTGGATGTTCTGTCAAGAGCAGCATCATTTGTTCATGCCAATGAAGAGGAAAGTAAGTTTTATCAGTTTTATCACTTCCTCCTATGTTTGTGTGTCTGCAGTTTTACTCCCATTCTGTCTCGCTGTGTAAAAGCTGCCCTGTGGACAAATGATTTCTGAGATTAGAGTTGCCATTGATAAAGTGCAACATTATGTTCACCCATAAGCCTCGGCTCTGTTTTCTGACATTAGACAATAGGCGTCTTTGTGCTGTGCAAGCTTGCAGTTGCAGATACACAGGCAAATAAGACCAACCGCCCTCAACTGCCATTAGCTTTAACTCAGTGGCTTGCTTGTGTTAACCTGCTTTCACTGGAATCAGGGTTGGGTGGATCTCTGTCTCATTATCTGTCTCCAACTCTGTGTCTCTGACATTGTGTCTGTGGCGCTGTCTGGTTGATCCCTCTCCATCTTTTCTCTTATTTTCTTCGCAGACCTCCTGTCTCTGTCTTCTTCTGGCTTTTCATTTATTTTCTCTCTCAATCATGTCTATGGACTTGCTTGAAAAAAAAATTCCTTCCGAGATTAAGAGCCAAAGATAATTGATACACAGTTGTTTTCTTTCTTTATAGTATTTTCTGATTTTAGCAGATTATGTGTCATTGCTATCTGGCTGTGCATTACTTTATTTCTTTTTTTAATTTAGGAACAATTTTGTTCTTTTTAAGTGGATTTGTTTGTAATGATGGAATTTGAAGCTACAAAAGCATCAGAGAGTACGATTAGAGTTTTTAAAGAAAACTCAATTAATGTACTGAACTTTAAAAAGAGAAATTAACATTAATATTAACAGCTGTGCATTTCTACCATTTCTACCAATCCCTCATTTAAAGTTGTCCGTCTTTTCGGAGTTGCATGATAATTGAATACCATGGGATAGTCAATATACAAAGAGCAACGTGTTGAAAATTGCTTGTTTAATGGTAGACTGGGAAAATGAAGAAAGGTCTCCAGCTGTAACGTCTCCCATGTCATCGTTTTGTTCCCATAATACTTCAGCTTAAATGAGCTGAATATCAGCTTCCTTGCACTTTTGAGCAGAATGGCATGGGATCTCTCCTCCCCTCCTCAGCCTCCTCCCCTGCTCCCTCGGTCCCCTGCAGTGTTATTGTTTTTTCCTCTGCGCTGATGTCACTTTTTGTTGTGGGTCGTGCATGGCCTCATTGTCCAAAGACAATGCACTCGACCTGTTTCCACAATAGTGCGGGACAAATGGGTGAGCCAGCCAACCTACTAACCAACCTGCTAGTCTGCCAAACAAACAACCAGGCCAACAGGCTGTTGAGTCAATAACCTCTGCCTACCTGTCTGCAATATGAGCAGCCTCTGGATTGCCTGTGCAGCTCTTTATACCAGAGCAAGAACAGGGAGAGGCTCGGGCCTGCCTTCATAACAGCCGCTCAAACTCAGGAAGACCAAGTGGGGCTTGTCAGGGCCGGCACACACAAACATTTAGAGCTTGAGACGCACTACTGCAGATAACCCATCACTATAAATTGGAAATTAATTTCTCAGAAAATTACACAAATTCTGTCTTGAGGGAAATTGAATTACCGTTCATGAATAATGGATTGATACGCCATAGTCGCTCATCTTGGCTTTAAAGTGGAAAACATACTACAGTACTCTACCAAAATAGAATTGTTAGCCTCAGCCCGGATAAATTGAGACTGCTTATCTTTAATAAAAAATCTGTCTGTGTTTATTAGAGTTTGTACTTTTTAAAACCTTCCGGATTTTTTCAGTTTTAACATAGCGAAGCAAACACAATACTTAACAAGGTATGCCTCATTACTTTAAAGTTTCATACACAAGAATCAGGGATAAAAAGATCTCGTCACTTCATGTGCACAATTTTCAGGTAATGAAATAATATAAGAAATATTTGTATTTCACATTTAATATTCTCCTACAAAGTCAGTTCTTTGTCAGTTTATTTTGTATTAGATAGTTGAGTACCCTCCACTTCATACTAACGCCGTTTTGCACACACACACATTTACACACACATACTGCTGTCTGTGAGCTTCCAGTCGGAGGTCTGTGAACAACAGTAATCACAGGTCTTAAGTCAAATTGACCTGACCTTGAATACACAGTAATTACACACAAACTAAAAAAGCAGTGAAGTAGTCCTTGCCTTATATTTGATGGTGAATGTGGAAAATGCTTAATAGCTTCCGCCACCCCTCCATAGCAATTTTGGTGGATATTTGGAAGATCTTGCAGTGCGCTCCTCCCTTCCTGGAAGCAAACCTGTATTTGAGATCAAATGTTCAAACAGTCTGGGTTGCACTGCAGCCAAGCTCAGAGCCTGTTGTGTCTTTGTTTGCAACTCTATTTTGTTGTTGTTGAATAAAACAGTTTTAGAGTAATTTCTTTGTTTTGAATATACATTTGGAGACACGACCAGTGATCTTACCGTAACTCTGCTTGTTGGGTCTTGGATGTGAGATCAAAGCCAGTCTTTCCAAACAGGGCTGGTGGTTTAGGGCCAGACTAGATGGAATATGGGCCTTTTGTCTCTGACAGGAACTACAGTAAAGAGTCACTGGTGCCAAGAGAAGAAGGTTGGCTAAGATGTGTACAGTACCCTCTGCTCTTCTTCGGCACATGCAGAGACACACATGCTGCTAAATCCTGCTTGTTTGTTTGGAGAAAACATACACACACTTTACAGAATCCCCCCATTGTTACGGTTTCCATGGTTTATTTCCTTGCTCTTGTTGAAGGGAAGCAGTCTATTAAAACATACCATTTTACAATATTCTGTCACAATCTTGTGCTGAAGAACACTTTTAGTTGTGTATATATTACATGTCACTTGTTAGACGCTTTTATCCAAAGCGACTTACATACTCAATACTGTGGACAATCCCCACAGGAGCAATTTGGGGTGAAGTGTCTCAGGGACACAACGACATGCTGACTGCAGTGGGGTTTATATATATATATATTGCATAATAGTGAACAAAATAATAGAAACACCTTACAGTAATTACTTTGTGATACAACAAAACCATAGAGTACATCTGTGAAACATTCAAACAAGCCTTATTCAACATCTATTTTAGATAGTTGGCACATCCTGAGCTTAAAATGTAATTCTTTGTAAGGCTGTATTGGTTGTGTGATGTGTGTCTTGGATTGCATCGCTTATTTCAAGATTGGCGTCTGGGTTGGTAATTTCAGTCTGTTTGTTTATCCACCACTTTGGCCCGGAACTGTGTTATCTCAACAATGATTTGACTGATGATAATCTGTGCAGAGATTGATGGTTGCCACGAGATTACAGTATACCTTTTTTCTCTGATGTTCCTCTGAATCTGACTCTCGTGACATCAGTAGGCCAACTTTGTTTTACATTTTTTCTGCCAAATATCTCAAAAGTAATCGCATATCCATGCAATCATGGATATCCTCAATGTAAGTTTTGTATGGATATGGATCACTGCAAGCTTGGATAATCAGATGTTTAGTATTTAAGGGTGGTGTTAGGCAGCAGTAGAAACTAGTCAGAGCTTGTTGATGCTCGGTAGTGTATAGTCAGATCAACACTGAAAGTGTAATTGGAGAGCTTGCATCATGGCATTTTGTCAAAACCTTGCTGGAGGCTAGCAGTATTCTCAGTGGGAGGTAATTTGACCAAGGACTCATGCATGTGGGTGTGATGGGTTGGGTTTTTTGGGTGTGCTTGGAGCTTTTTTCTACAAGGAGTGGTTTAGCCCTCCAGCATGTCCACGTTTCAGTCAGATATTTCCCATTGCTTTTACTGTAACATAACACAGGTGTTAAGGAACTAAACATAATGGCGTAAGCACACAGCTGGTGAGCAGAACACCTTCTCTGTAACTCATCATCCTCCCTGCAGGGCTTGTTGAGGCGTTTTGAAGTTGAGAGGGTCTAAACTTTAACATATGGTGTGATATTAGTTACCAATCTAGTAATAACAATAACAAGGTGAGCTTTGATGCAATTTAAACAGCCTAAACTCCTGTTTTTATAGGATTGAAGATTTATAGAATTTGTCTATTTAGCCATCGCTTAAACAATGTCATTGTAGGAATAATTTGATTTTCTTGGTCAAGTCAAGTAATTCACTTTTAAGTCCAATCCAGTCTCACTTCATTCCCTTTCTGTCAGGCTTAGCACATGTGGTACTTTTAACACTAAAAGGCAGACATTAATAGTAGCAGCTGTAAGCAGCTCTAAAAAGTATACAAACATTTGAAGCAAAGTGACCCATTCAGACTTATTATCACTTGTTTTGTGCAAGTGTAAGTAGGGAAGTCTTGTCAGTTTTTTACACAAAATTAAGATGAACTTTACTTTTTAACAGTCTTTCTTTTGCAGTAAATACAAGCTACTTTGATCGCACTGACAATGCCTGAGAAGAAATCTACTACAGCTCCCTGATGTTATTAATACATGTAATATTTGTTGCATCTGGCACTTAATGACAAATAGATAATACAATATATTGAATTGAAATATCAGCAGCACGTCCTTCTGCATCTGCAAGGTTAGTCCCATGGCACAGCTGGACTACATATCAGTCCTTTTAACGTCCTCAGTTCTGTATTTTGTCATCATGAATCAAAAATAATTAGTGACATTGTAGAGCACACTGACATTCAGTATGGTTGTGTATACGCGCTGCAGTTTGTGTGTGTGGCCTCAAATGTGGATATGCAATAAAAGATGAAAATGGAGGTGTGTGCCTGCAAGACTACACACTCCATTGTCTCACACCACTGTGTTTTATTGCTAATTTTCCTATCAGTTCCCCAGTCAGTGCCTGTTGCTGTTTTATTGATAAATGAGGTATGATGTCATTAACTGTTGACAGTGTTTGAGTTATCTTTTGGAGGGGCTCAAGGGGTCTGCAGTATATAAAACTTGGTTATCAGCAAAGTTTTTACGAGTGCTTTAACGGTGTCATCGATGCGTAGGTCAAAGTGATGTACAGACGATATGCAGGGTAACACTTTAGCGCTGACTTCATTGTTACACCCCTGCTCTTGTTCTCTCACACCTGCTTTATCTTTTTGTGTCACCACAGAATCATTTACAGTAAGTGAGATACTACTGCAGGAATCTTGCCCTCTTTCTGAGGCACAGTGGTTGCGCTGTAATTCTCTTGAATGGTTAGAGATGACAAAAGACTTTAACAAGGCAGGTTATCTTTCATTTCTTCTGCTGGGGAGAGGGATTTGACTTGTTGCCAGTTCTAGCAATATCACATTTGATTTTTGTAAGAACACATTAAATTCAGCAGCTACTTTTCCTGAACTTGAGCAGTTGAATATTGGTCAGTTTGCTCATTTTGTGGACGTTTGACTTCACCATGTTGATAGACAAGTAATAAGCTTTTCATTCTATTATCAGTGAGTGTTTTCACATTTTGGCATATCATAGAAATGTTTTGCCTTTGCATCATCCTGGACTGTTGCATACAGGCATTAAAGCAAGAGTTTGACATCTTTGGATGACGATTGATAACAATTCCCATTTCTGTCTGTTCAATATTGAGCTGCAGCTAGCATGATTCTGCTGGTTGCCTGGCAACATCACACTGATGGCAAGACTCCAAGAAGTCACTTCACTGGCCCAAGAAACACTGTCATTACATTTTTTTTGTATAATTAGTGAGCTTTGGAGATGCTGGTAGGTGGATTTTTATTGCTTTTGGAGAAAGCCTATACCTGTTTCCGGATGATATGCTAAATGTAAACTGTAGTGCAGTTTAGTGCCTCTTTGAGATGAATACAATTATGTTTATGAAAAGTGACGCCTTCCCAGTCACCTCACTTACCATCAGTCTATCTCTCGTTCATTGTCTTACCCTCCTCCAACATTCACCTCTCTGCCTCTCCATACACTTCCCCCTGCAGTTCTAGTTACTGGTCTGCTAATCGCTACACACACACACACACACACACACACACACACACACACACACACACACACACACACACACACACACACACACACACACACACACACACACACACACACACACCACCCTTTACGTCATTGTCACTGCTTTGTCAGCGTTGTGGTTCAGTGGGCGGCCATTAAGAATTGTAGGGGCAAGGGGCCACCATGGTACAAAGGTCAAAGGTCAAGTGTCAAAGGGTCACAGCTGTAATCACAAGGTTAAATACAATCAACCCTTGTTTGCTAAGCATTTTTCTTTTGGACTGTGACTAAAGCAGTTAGATTTAGCTGTTTTTCTGTGTGATAAGAGCATTTTCTTTGCTAAAATACTACTAACACTTTTGAAATACTACTGTTGAGCTGGAAAATGTGCTTTAACCAGCTGTTCGTTGTTCCATCTACAGAATGTCTATGTAAGTGATTTTTGGCCCAGAATTTGATATGGTAAACTACCTTGTTATGCCTCTGTCTCTGCGAACTCCATTGATGGCCTGAAGAGGGTGCAGAAATCCATACAGTATGTCTCCTGTAGTGCACATTCTTCACCCAGCTGATGCTTTTCATCTGAAGTTAAGTATCACTGTTAGGTATTGAGGCGGATATCTGATCTTTTAGTCTAGAACAGGGTTGCCTACCGCTCTAAACAAGCCAAGTTATACATACATGTTTTTTCTCTCTCCCACCTGTACATCTAACATCCTAAGCAGAGTCAAACTTTCATCGGCTCAGATTTCTATGGGTGCTCCTCATGTTTTCTTGTATTTGAGGTCGCTCTGGCTACTTTTTTAATATTGGTTAAAATGTCAAAGAACTCATTTGCTCTCAGTAAATGCCACGCTTGCCGGTCCCATACCAGCTCTGCTGTCTTAGAGAGAGCCTTTTTCTCAGAGCTGAGCTGACCACACATACTTTACATTCCTCTCTTTTTGATAGAATTTGCCATAGTTACTGAGAATGAAATGAAACAGGATTGCAAGCCTCTCACAAAGAAAAGTTCACCTTTTTATAATGCTAACAAAAGTATTCCTGCTGAGACATAATGAGTTTTCTTTGTGATTTGTGAAGCGATTTGATTAATGTCTTTATTATCCCATATGGGTAGGCATTCAAAAATGAACGTAAGCATGCAGTATACAAGAGATTTAGAGTATTAATTTGTTCAAGGTATACTTTTTTTCCAAGATCATAAATTATTTAAAAAAGGACAGGAAGTGAGCGTGCTCTGTGAACATACTCCTGTCACAAAAGTATGTGTAGTATTTGTATTATGGGCATCCAGTGATAAGGTTGTGTTGACGACATCTGAGCATGCCGAGGCTGTGATCCAGGCACAGCTGAACATGAGTGGTAATGGCACAGAGCCCGCTGTCCTACGTAGGAGCTGTCTTGGCCAATAAATGACAAGCCCCTGCCTGGGGTCAGTTTGTTATCAGCCAATTGGTTGCTCAGCAAGAACGTTGTCATTGGCCTTTAAAAGCACAAATACATTTTCATTATGAAATAAAATCTGTTTGGTGCTATATATTTGAAAGGCCTAATTCTACATTTAATTAGCAACAAAACAGACATTAACCAGTGAAACATTTATTTTTTGTTGTATGTCAAAGTTGGAGAATATATTGTTGTTTTCATTGTGTTTTGTTAAAAACAGGCATCACTGCTGCGCACAATATATCTTTACACCTATAATAGAGATAATATGCATAAATGGAAGTTATTAACCACAAGAAACTGGATTTAATTTGTCTATTTTTACACCAATAGACATTTAATACACCAAACAATTAATCAAGAAAATAGTCATCAGATGAATTGATAATGAAAGAGATTGTTATTTGCAACCCTCCATCTGAGTGTCAGCTTGCGGCTCAGAAAAAGATTTGCATCTCCCATTTAGACCTGAGTAGCGTTCCGGGCCGTTGCATTCTTGTAATAACACACAGCAAATATCTGGCCCTGTATCTCCCGAGTGTGAGAGCTGTCTGCCTCATGTTTATTTTGGTTGGGTTGTAAACAAAATGTAGTAATCTAGTTGGGAAAGGGAGCTGGAAAGAGGGAGAGATTTGGAGAAAACAAGTGAATAAAAAGGGGCATTTAACAAAGGCGTCATGTCCTGATAATATATTGTGAGATATGTGCTTTGTTAAATTGATAGATTAGCGTAACAGGGATCAGAAATTACGAGGATAGACAGCAGATCAGTTTGAGAGAAGAGTGAGACAGTTTTCCCTGTAGACAGATGGGCCATAAGGGAGAGGACATGGATGACTTGGATGTCTTGGCAGCGAGACAACACTTTCCCATGCGGTCCACATTCCAGCTGACAATCTGTGTGGACTGAATGCTGCTGTACACCGATCACCGCTTAGCTAAAAAACACTTAGATAGTATGACATCAATGAAGTCTTGTCAGGTCACTTATACTAATTAGTCTGTGGTGTTATACCAAATAATTGCGGTAACACACATTGTTGTCAAGACAAGATGTTATGCCGATCATATAATAATGATAGAATAGCATGAAATGCAAGTACACTCTTTTAAAGAAAAATTATCTTAGCTTTTTTGTAATGTTCAGACATTGGAATTGTTTTGTGAACAAAAGTAATAATGTAAGGTGAAAACAAATTAAATATGTATAGAAAATAAAAATAAATAAGACAAAACACACATCCTATGCAGTTAATAAAATGGTCTCTCTGGTTATCTTAACAATGCACTTATGTAAGTATTATACACAGAGATGGGAAATGACGAATAGCTTCACTTCCACACAAATACATGTTGTCATTGTTTCGGTCTAGCAACCTGATATTTCCTCTGCAGGGAGTGTTTGTTGTGGATATTTTTTATCCAATCACTCAGGAGCCCTTTGTAATGGATGTTATTTCCATTCAAGAACTGTTTTGACTATCACATAATGGTATAAGTGTCTTAGGCTACGTGCTCATAAACACAACTCAAACATGTCCATCAATAAGTAAGAGCACTTTCTTGAAACTGCATTAAGAAGTAGTGCCAGTCTATTTGAGAGGCATAGACATTTAAAGGTGCAATCATTAATCAGTACAGGTTTCGTTAAACGTTTGACTTGTAGACGGTTAAAAATAGACGGTTAAGGTTCATGGAACGGCAACCTAAAGTACCATAACTTGTCTTTGTTTGTAGACTTTACATGTCCAAACAAACCTTTTATACCCTCAAGGTTTGTTTAAAATCTACAGTTCAGTGTCCACCCTGATAGCAAAAGCTGAGGTAACACATTTCAGAGGGGATAAATGTCTTCAATGCATGATATCACTATGTAAACATGCCTGTAATGGTGTGGTAGTATTTCACCAGAGGGTGCCATAACGTTTGAAGATTTGACCTTTGATATGCAACAGTGTGAAAGTGTTTCTTCTTTGACCCTGTTTATAATAAACCTTTAGGTCAACTTGAAAAAGAGAACAGTTTTGACTCTTATATTCATTTTCAAATGGCAGAAAGATGGTTAAGTAGAGAAAAGCAAACACTGAATGCAACTGAAAGAAGATGAGGAAGTCAGAATCATTTTAGTTTGTTAACACTCTACCATCATCCTGAGGTGTTTTATCCTGTCAATGTTTGTGTCACAACATTGGAGCGTGTTAATAAAGCATTAGGATGATTCACCACCTGGCCTGTGCGGTGTTGTTATAAAGACACTCCCACTCCCTGGAGAAGCCCAGACCTGTTCAGAGAGACACACAACACTACAGGAGATTCAGTAGGTGTGGTAGCACCTTGACATGATAAATTAGATAAATAGACAGGCAGGAAGTAAGGGGGATAATGACAGGAAGGCAGGAATACTCTGCTGTAGACGGATGACTGGTGTATACCCACACAACTAAATGAAAGATGAATGAATGGGTGGTGGCATTGCAAGATCCTCTATTCATTTTGAAAGTAAAGTAAAGAAGTACTCTAGACAGAGTAAAGATCAAACCTGATTTATAAGTTTATAACTCCAAGAGTAACTTATTTTAAGGACAGAGATGAGCTTATGTTGTTGTTAGTTCACCAAGAAGGTAATGTTTTTGGCTTGATCTGTTTGTCTGTTCTCGACATCTGAATTTTTGTTGAAGTTTACTTGAATTTGTGCTGCATTCATGTGGTGTCGCAATAATTGGAAAAAAACTGTTTCATACTGGGAAAATTCATGTCATCAGTTTATCAAGTCTGAACAGCAACTCAGAAACAGATATCAACACGTTTGAACACTCGGAGCAATAAAAATACAACACGTATTCCTTTTAGTGTTCTTGTTATTTCCACATTACAAATGAATGTTAATTATTAATGGTCACGAGCACACGTAAGAAAGCAGAACAACTTCCCAACTCTGGAAAATGGGACCAAAGAGACACATGTGAATGCACCTTTGGCTTGGTCATTTGAGTTTATTTGTCAAATTAAGTTTAGTACAGCAGCCAGTTATCCTTTTCCACAACGTTTGCATTAATTCACATGTATACTCAACGTTTTTCAAACAGCAGTGATGCCACAGCCTGCCTTTTCCTATAGCGGACATCAGTATAGGTCATCAGCCCCACTGTGAGCTCTTTACTTCTGAGTCATGAAGAAAAAAAGACCAGGGAAACAATGAGGAGAAAAGGTTATTACCACAGCATGTGTGACAACTTATCCCTATGGAAAGAAGAGGTGGAATTTCTCCAACTTCTTGTGTAACCATTAATCTCCTTACAGCATGCCAGGCCAGAACAAAGACACTGTGTTAGAGAGCGTTTCCTTTTTAAGTACATTTGATGTCAAGTGTTAGTGATAATTGCAGAACAAATTAGTACAGTAAAGCAAATAGGGAAACACACAGCAGCAGGACTAAGCTTCTTGATGTACAAAGGTTTACAAAAGCAAATTAATTGTTAATTGACATGTATAACAAGTATGTAAGTATGGTTCAATTTTACTTACATTTATAATGGGAACATTGCTTGATGTTTAATTTTTAAAGTCAGTATTCTTATTTTTACTAGCATGCCCTTTGTTGTCAATATGCAATAAAAGAGTTGTAGTTGTTTCGCTGATGAGAAATGTTATATCATTGGCTCTCAGTTTCAGAAATGTCTTAAGGTTTATTAGGATTCAATTGTTTCTATGTCTTAAAAAACCTATGTTCCTTTTTGACTGATAAAACATATAAATAATGAATGACCCTACAATAAAAGGTACAACTGTCACATCTTAATAATGAATGAATATTTCAGGCTTGACTCTTAGTCTTAACTTGAATTCCCTCTGGGTTGTATCATATTGATCATCATGAAATGAAAGCCTTTCTTTTTTGTTTTAACTAGCAGATTTTTAGTCTGAGAACATTTAACAGATCCATTATCTGTCTTCAAATGTATATGGGGCACTGGTCTGGGCCTGTCTTCTGTCCTCCACTGCAGGAATATTTGTTCAGGTGACAATCTACTTTGTGTGTGCATGTATGCACAATGTTTGCCACCTGATCCATTTCAGCTATGATATCAGAAATGTGTGGTTTATTCTACCTGGAAAGTTGCAACACTAAACAATGAAGTACTTCATTGCAACACTATTTATTTATTTTATCACACAATGCAAAATGAGTTGAGCAACAAATGTCGGCTTTGGCCACTTACTTCCTTAGATGCAGTGCTATGTGTTTAAGGCTGTGAGTTATTAATTGTAAGCTGCAGCACCAGCTGTAGCAGGAGCAGGCAGTGAATGGACTCTCTGTCTGCACTGAGCTGTGTTTTGTGTGCGGAACTGGAAACAATGGGTAACCAATGAGACAAGACCCATGTTCCTTAGTTCTGAGCCACCGTTAGTTAGTGGGGGAGGGGGGAGGCCTTTTGTGTGTATCTGTGTGCTTGTGGGTGTTTGAGAAAGAAAGGGGGAGGTATTAAGATGGGAAGGGGAAGGTAGGTTAGATGTATGAGAATGTTAGTGCGGAGGCCAACAGTCTGTCTATCTTTGGGTTTGATTTAACACACAGGATATCAAAGTAAATACACCTGATTAAAAAATTATTTTTTCGTTTAGGTTTCTCAACATTGAGTTTGCATTGACTTTAGTGTGTTATCAGAGCGTGTCACAACGCCTCTCATTTCCCGTTCTGTGTGTTTTGGGGCTATATGTCACACAAAAACACGTACATGGCAAATGAACTCATGCTCTCAACTTGTCTTTAAAATACTAAGAATAAATTGTTCTTCAATTCTTTCCACAACTGATCTATGATGACATTTCATAGTTCCTCTTTTCATCCCATTTGCCTCCTGCTTTTTTCACCTCAGTCCCCTTTTTAAAAAACAAAACCTGGGTATAGCCGATGTTAGGCACCAGGGGGCAGGAGAGAACCGCTGTGACACTGAGGAGACTTTACTGGGCCTTGGTAACTTTTGATATCCAGATAGTTAAAATTATTAAGCAATTTAAACATGTTTGTTTTCATACCGCACATATAACATATTGACCTACATGAATTATCTTATCTTATCATGTCTAAATATCAATATATTTAACAGATGGGTCATCTCTGTACAAAGTATATTTTCCTCTGCAAGCCTGACACAAAAAAACAACAATATTAATTGAGGAGAATCCAAAGTAATAGACTTCCTAGGAAAAAAAAACAATAAGCAGAAGCATAGATTCCAGGAATCCTTTTCCTCTCACCGTGCAAAACAATCCCTTCATTATTCCCATACAGACAAGTTCACACCGACTTATCAGACTTTACAGCTTCTTTGCTATCAGTATAGTTTAATATTCCTACAAGGACGTACATTTAGTGATAAGATTCTAGCCATCGTAACCTACTTGTATTGCACTTTTTTTATCTTGTCTGTTTTCACTTTTTTTTACAAGAGGAACTCCTCGCTGCATCTCAACTTTGAGTAACCAGTGCATTGGTACTGTTTTTTCTTTTTAATACCCCCATATACATTTGATATGGGATTACTGCATGGTCTCCGCATGTGTTTGGAGGGGCTGATCTTGTGCGTAAAACATCCCTGATATTTGAGGCGCTCCAGGGATTTGGTGCGCATGCGCAGTGCACCCCTCTCTCACAGCAGAGGAACCGCTGCTGCAGCCCAGCAGTCATACCGAGCATAGCCTGCGTGTCAGTGCAGTCGACTTACAGCTGGCTGTGAGGACAACTGGCGCTTTTTGTTTGCTCTTTATCACCGCGATACATTTACACATATTTCGAAAAAAGTGTCAACTCTGTGTCTCTCTTTGTGGGTTTATTTTATTCAAGTTTTACAAATAAATTAAACTAAAGTTGGAGGCTGGGCCTTTAGCTTATTGACCGTAGCTTGAGAGGAGAAGAAGAAGAAGAAGAAAAAAGCTGGTCTTTTTGTGGTAAAAACTCGATAAATGCTACTAACGAAAATGGACCTGTTAAACTACCAGTACCTGGACAAAATGAACAACAACATCGGCATTCTCTGCTACGAAGGTAAAGTGGAGTGAAGAGTTTGTGCTGCTTTGTTTTTAAACTCTCAGTTAACGCTGTGAGTTACCGTCCGAGACTTTGTCCAAGTTTCACTCAACTTACTTCAGCCTAGGGTCTGCTGCCTGGCTATTTGTTGTAAAATCCATCACATGTTGACTAATTGCATTTCAACAAGACTTATACAAATCATAAACTGTTCTTAACACTTTTCAACGGTTTGAACTTGATGTCAACGTAAGTTGTTTTTCTATTGAGTGTGGTATTAACTGTTAGCAAAGTAGTCAACGTTGGTTTTAAATGACACCATTGGCCGACGTGTTGCTATTTGCTGGTTATCTGAACAACTGGAAGTGTGTTTATAAGCCCGTGTTTTCATTTCTGAGCTATTGGCTGCTTCCCGAAAGGCTAAGACCTGGCTATTGATTGAGATCAGAGGCGGACTAATCGACTGCAAGTGTGTGAATTTCATGGCTCTCCTCTCACTGGCTCACTCTGTATTACTATTTGCTCAGTTATTCAGACTTTCTGCTCTATATCATTCACAACTACCTTTGGCAATACTAACTGTATGATCATTCTGGCAACATGTCTGACTTTAGTTGAATCAGATTGTGTGTTGTTGTTTACTTATTTGTCTCATTGTCTTTTTGTGAGATGGTTTGGATGTATCTCTTATTCCTTTTGCTGTAGTTTCCCAGTGTGGACTGCAACTTATTTTCTAGCAGGAATAGTAGTTTAACTTCTGTCCTCTGCAGTTACTGCTCACATGTCAGGCGTTGTAATATCATCCAGCCTTTCCGGGGGCTAAAAAAGACCTCCTTCCTCTGCCCCTGATTCTGAACATGCAGAATCAACTCCAGAATTGAAAAGCAAAAAGGACCACTTAAAATGGTCCATTATTGGCATACACGGCAACTAATTATATATCTTTTTAAATCTAATTCTAAGTCCCTACACAAGGTGGTTTATACAAAAAACAGAAGTTCTAGCATCACAGAGGAACACCTTTTTTTTGTATTCATCTCTTCTCTCCCTCTGTTCATTATCCTAGTCTTCCCCCACTGCTCCTCTGCCACAGTTAGCATCTCCTCTCTAAATGTCACATATAATGAACGATTAATAGCACTCCTAAGACCTACAGCTGAAAACCATTTTGCAGTTTACCAGGTGTACGAGTCACATTTTATAGCAGGAACAGCGAACATGTTTTTTAAGTGTTTGAGCATGTGGTTATGGTCTCTTTGGAGTTGTTCTTTCTTCCTGTTTTCAATGCTGTGTGGGAAACAAGAATGTTGTGTGGCTGTAATTCCTGTTCGACAAGCTGTTTGACGAAAAATGATTACTTTTAGGCATGTGGCTTTTTTTGTTTTACTCAGTGGTTCAGGCACTCGTGAAATGTCCCTGAAGCAGAAGCTCACAGTGCGATGATGGTGCAGCAGATAAGGCGGCCCCTGGTCTGGGACAGAAGCCAATCAGAAAGCTTCTCTGTGTCACTACAGAGATTCATCTCTCTCAGATTTCATCCTGTCTGTTAGTGAAGAAAATGACAGGAGTGAAGTGGGTAGGAGACTTCTTTCCAGTGGTATTTTTATACTTGTATATCCTCAGGGTGTCTCTTATGTGTGATGTGTTTAGACACAATGCTCTCTTTCTATCTTTGGAAGAACATATCTTCAGGGTTTACCCATCTATTGTTTTCGTGTGTGTTCTTTTAGCTGACTACGCCAAAAACGGACTCCATCATGTGCCTCAAGATAAGAAAACAATGATAGGAAGAGAGGGAAAAGAGCCAACCAGTAAAAAGAGTGAAAGAAAAGCCCTTCATGTTCAAACATGTTGAGCCAAGAAGGGGTTCGGAGGAGCTTTGTGATATGGTGGGTGTTCTGACTTGTTATTGTATGCATCAGCACACACTCAAAATACATTCCTGGACAGATGCATACATAAATGCTCATGCTGCACTTGAATATCCATATTAATAGTTTAAATAAAGTGTTGAATCTTTTCACTATCCTGATGCAAAGTGGCATACAGCATGATTTACAGTGCTAGAAGAAAACAGGTGCACCGTATCAATTCTACAACACACCTAAACACATTTACATCAGAATTCGGTGATGTCTTTGTGTGGCTGAACAAATAACGCAGGGGGCTGAAAATGGCCCACTTGCTGTTGCTGGCTATATTGAATGTAATTTCCAGTATATCCAGATATGCAACGTGTCAGTCGTTTGTACAAAACTGACAGATACGCGTCTTGTTTACATGATGTAACAATTACCATGTTATGCAATGTTATGACCCAGTTTGCTGAAAATCACATCCAGTCTTGCCTTCTTCTGTTGCAGTTGGTGGGTGGATAGTTTGGTTTGCATATTGTAGGGTTATAATTGGGAGCAACTTCCAGGATATAAGAAATGAAGTTATTGTAGTTGGCTTTGAGGTGCTGACCATCAGTGTGTTGGTGCCAGGTAGCATGAAAGGAGGACTGGACTCAAACCATGTTGTCATGCTGATATGAACCTTTCCCTGTGTATAAACAAAGAATCACATTATTACAATACCAAGTTGCCTCCAGCATTGTAAACAACTCCTCCAATTTCCTGCAAAGCAAAGATTGCCCCCATTTTATTCCAAATCCTTTCATTTTCCAACCAAGCTGTGCTCTTGATTCTATTTTTGGAAATGATTGATTTCTGCCAGTTGTGTGATCAGACTGAATTGGAGGATTTATGCATTATGCAACTCTTTATCACTTCGCACCTCTCTCTCTCTTTGTCTGTCTGTTCGTCTCTCTCCCCGCTCTCCCTTTCTCTTTCTGTAAAGCTGCTATCAGTTGTAGGCCTGTGTGGGAGGGGTGCAGGGGAATGCTGCTGACTGTCCCTTTTTGCTGCTGAGCAGTAACAAATAGACAAGGTTGAAAACCTCCTCAAAGCCATGTACTTTCGTCAACTTCTTTCCCTCTTCGTCCCTCTATCTTGCTCCCCTTTCCTTTCTCTGTCAGAGATCAAACCAATCCAACATCCGGTTTAAAAGTTCAGCTCTGCAGACAAGAGCTTTTTTCGTGTGTCCTTTTCGAGTATTTAAAGCCTAAAACCTCCACGGACTATGAAAGTAAAGGCAACCCAGAGGGCCAAGTTCAGGTTACTGAGGACCTCGGCCAAAAATAATCACTTTGCGGCTTCGCAGAGAGAGAAGAGGGCATGCTTGAACTCATCCTGTCTTAAGGGGGAAAGGAGAGAGGGACTGAAAGCCAGAGGGGAATAAAGAGATAGAGGGGTACCTCTGTTTGTAATCCAATCTCATCCTGATTCCAAGCTGTTTGAAGTTCTGTCAAGAGAAACAGGCTTTGATCATGTGGACCAAATGAACCGAGAGAGCAGAGGGGAAAGGAAAGTGGAGTTTTTAATTCTGTGCTACAGTCCTCCTCCTTCCCCAGGCAGTCTGCTGGCTTAACAAAACAAACAGTGTTTACCTGTAATAACACAATGTTATTTTTCTACCAAACAACTATAGAATTGATAGAGAAAATAATGAAATGAATTCTTTCAAGCATTGCCATTTGGTGCTTTTGCCTATCTCTGTATTTGATGTTGCCTGTTGCTGTGCACATTATAATTGGATTATCTTTTACTATTCACTTCTGTCATGGTTTAGGAGGCATGTATAAACAGGTTTGCTTAGTTTATAGGTACCTTTTAAAACAAAGACCTTTTCTTACATGATGTTCTTACATGAAGGCTTTTTCTGGTCACCTCTCTTCCAAGATAGTTAGTTAGAAAACTAAAGTTATTCCTGTAAGGAGAATCATTTTCCAGATATTTGTAATTCACCACTATCAACTGAGTGTTAATGTTTTTACCTGCACAACTCTTATGAAGTTGGTTACTTCCAATCCATAATTGCGGTGCTGCAGGCGTAAGGTCACAAGGTCACTCAATATGGACACATGTCTTGTTTTTTCACAGGGGAAGCACTCACAGGTTCACCTATTGTTGAGCATTTCACTTCTGAGCCTCTGCTAAGCTATTATGTGTCCTGGATTTTGATTGGCCAGTGTGGTATCACAGGCTCCCTTCTTTTAGTGCCAACCCTCTGTCCTGCCAAAAACAATGATGTCACCCTTGTTGCTATGGTTCACAGTGGGGCGAGCAGGAACATGCCAGAGATAGAGAGAAAGGGGAGGTGCTGCTGCTGTGTTTGGGAGGCCATGCTAAAACTAAACATACATATAGGAAGAGTGGAGGAACAGAGAACACACTTTATAACAGTACAAAGCCTTTCAGTGTGTGTTTTATTGCTACGAGTTTCTGGATGATTTAATTGTTGTCCTATGGCAATTGAGACGGCTCCGAAAATATTTGCTCCGTCTCTTTAAATAAAGTCATATAATTTGTATGCAAATGCAAATTAAATTAAATTCCCACTGTGCTGCGTAGGAGTTTTTAGTTAACTCTACGTTAAGATAATCACCATTGCATTTGAGTAATGTTTGAAGTATGAAAACAGGACAACGTGTTTCTTTGCAAGGGGAAGTGTTACAACTATTTCTTTTAGGTAGTAGTTGTAGAGAAAGCTGCACATGGGAATCAGAGTTCTAGTCTGAGCTTTATGTTTCTGTTGGGGCAAAGTCAGACTCACACATGAGGCAGAAGCAGTGGAAAGTCCCCGCGCTGAGACGGAGCCAGTGGTAGTTTTCCTGATTCTCTTTTGCTCTTACTCCCACTCACTGACGGCTGTGTAAGGCTTCTGTACCAGGACAAGACTGGAGGTTCGCAGAAAAAGTCAGACACACACACAGAGAAATAGTTCACACCACACACAGACGTGCATGCAGAACCCATCCACAACTATTTCCTCCAAAACATTCCTAACCAGATACTCTCCTGCGTATGCCAGAGGTTTGTGCCTCACTCAGCAAACTGTATAAGTCAACAAAACCCAAAGTTTGAGCTGGAACACAGCATGTATAGTAACACTGTCATGAAGTCGTTTTTGTGGTTAGCTTGTTTAAAGTGGCAATAAAACAGTTGCCTTCTACTTGAAAATACCATCATTTCAAACTAATTATCATCATTTACACCCACGGCGAGGCGCCATTTTGGCAGCGTAAGCATGTCAGTAGACAGACTTAACTGTCAGTTCATACTCAGTCATGTTTGAAGTGACCACAGTAAAGTCAACTGTAGTTTTCCTGGTGCTATACTTTGAATTCATTCTGGTTTTGTCATTTCTTTTCATCTTTTATAATGTTTGTACTGCCTCATACGTCATTATTGACTTTCTACCTCTTGTCTCCCTCCCTCCTCAGGTGAAGCAGCTCTGAGGGGCGACCCCAGACTCCAGTCCCTGTCCCTGTCCTCTTCCTCATCCTCCTCCTCCTCATCGTCGTCCTCCTCCTCTTCCTCCTCCATCTCCAACCACAGGACGGGTCCTCCTCCCATCAGCCCCACCAAGAGGAAGCTGAGCGGGGACCAGGGCGACAGCGACATGGACGACAACGAGCATGTGGCAAAGATGAGCCGCCTGTTTGCTACGCAGCTGTGAGTACACGCACTCAACTGGCACTTATACGCTATCTAACAAAATCCATTATGAGGAGCTTCAAATAACGTTATTTATAGATGCTCATTTCCTGAGGCCCTAGTGAAATTCTTTATATATATTTTCTATCCCTTCACCCTGTCTATCTCACACTCACACAAACATTGAGAAGGCCACCTTGCTGTCTAGAAGCTACATGTACACACATACTAGACCCACTGTTTTTAAAGTCAATTCAACTTCAGTGTTTCTGTTGGCCACGTGTTGTGCGGGCTTCTCGTTTGGTAAAACTTTGCCCAGGCAGGCTTTCTCAGAAGTCCCAGTTTGGACTCCGGGGTGCTATGCCAGGTTTAGCCGGCTCCACAGAGTTCTCCTTATAGCCGCAGATCTCTGGAAGCTTGGAAACAGGGGCTGCACAACAGAGAGATTACTCGCATCTCCAGAGTTCCCACATTCCCACTTCCAGAGATTCCACAGATTCTGGTGTGCTGATTGGCTGTGAAGGACTGCTGGGGCCGGGGGCAATGGAGTCACAGCAACCCCCCCCCAACACTCTCTTTCTCGGTTTGACTGAGTCAGTCATGGGACTCCGGCCATGCTATTTATTGCAGAGATGTTATGTGGAACTGTGCAGTTCCTCTATAGGTCCTGTTGCTGGAAATACAAGCAATTTGAGGAAAGATGTTGCTACGTTCATTGCATTGTTAGGTTTGTCAGTCAACATGGCTTGGAGGTGACACAATGGGAGATGATACTGTAAACCCTGGATTAAGAGTAGAGCACCCTTACTAGTAGTGTTCTTATCTGGTTAAGCATGTGCAAACACAAAGATGTATGCATGAGAGCTTGGACAAACACTTGCTGCACGTTTGCACACTAAGCAAGTGTTTGAAATAAAATGTCTGTTGAAGGAGCATCCAACATCATTTTTTTTCCAAATCACGTTCAGACTGTTATGTTAAATATGCGTCTGTAGTCAGTTTGTTTTTCATAGCAATTACAAAAAAAAGGCAATAGCGAATCAGACATAGTACGTACCCAAGTCACTCATGCACAATGATCCAATCATGACTAAATATTCTTTATGCTGACATGTTCCAAACACGTAGCTAAATTCTCTTCTTTCCTTTCGCGCAGTCATAACTCAAAAGCTCTGCCAATCATAGCAAATGTGCAGTTCATTGGTGAAGCAATAGTCGGCAATACATCTGAGATCATCCTGGGCTTTACAGTGATTCTCATCAACGCTCAAGTCATTGCAAAAGTAGTTTATTGTCCCCATTTGTTTTCAACGGCTTGTGTTAAAGGTAGCAATTCTATGACTTTTGATTGAAGTCTTGTATTGGCATAGGGAGAGGGTCTTTGTTCCTTCATCTCGTGACTGTCTGGCCTCACATAACAAAGGATTCGCTTGTGTGTCTTCTCGACATTAGTGCAGTCATCTTGTTTTCTGTTATGGATGTGTCAGTGGTTGGAGGATTACCATTATACACGCTAACCAGGCAGTAAATCCATCTTCCCACTTGGAGCTCTTTCTGTTGTTTTAGTTGTTTTTCCACTCTCTTTACGATGTCTTTCACGCGCGATGCGGTTAACTTCTGCATACATTGATAAGCAAATTCTCCTACTCGTGTATCACGAGTTACTTATTTCATAAGTCGGTCTGCTAAAGTACAATGGGACTTATTGTCATATCAGCTTTCAGTTGGTGTTGCAACTCCTGGCCACAGTTTCTAAATGCAACCATTTTGTTGAGTAAAACGTAGGTTCTGTCAAAGGAAAACTGAACTCAAAACTCTATGTTTATGACTTTCCAAACTGCTCATTGTAGCGTGATTATTTACTAGAAGCAACCTGTGATTACCCTTAATCCCTTTATTTCATCTTCAATTGAATTATGACCTCGGAAGTCATTTGGTTCCAGGTACTGTTGGTTACTCTCTTCACAAGAAAAGTGAATTGCTTGTTGACTTGCTGCAACTTGAAGTTAAACCCTGGGGTTTTTCCGAAGCTTCATCATGATGTAGTTGTTGAACATTTGCCTCGGGGCCATCCGAAATGCATCGCTTTTTTTGTCATTTCATATGCGGTTTCTCTGAGGGCATGCTTTCCCTGGCAAAGTAAACTTCTGAGAGACTTGTTTGAACCTGCAGTCAGGCAGCCTCTGACAAACTTTTCCTCCTTGTTTTTCTGCCTTTCCAAAGAACAGTGATTACACCAAATTGGAGAATGATGGGTTATTGTTACAGAAAAAGTGAAGCTAAAAATAATGTGGTGAAAACAGCCTTTTATAGGAAACACTGGTGGGTACTTTGCTGTCTTTATTTAAAATACATGAGCCGTCCGCTTCATTGAACTCATCTGTCAATAGTAGGAACAGTGATTAGGTTTAATTTGAAAATGATGGACTTAGTTCTTTGGTAACAGCTTGCCAACAAGCTAGAGAACAAACCCAGGCCACCCCTCACCACACCAAATGTGTACACACACACACACACACACACACACACACACACACACACACACACACACACACACACACACACACACACACACACACGCACTCAGTTCAAATGTCCAGAGATGGTTATCTGACACCATTCTAGCTGTTGGATTTTGCTGGCTGCTTCTGCCTGTGTAGCTTGTTTTTCTGTCTGCACTGATTGCTCTGCTCAGACTGTTATTGCATGTTCAGGAGCTTTTGTGTTCATTCTTCTCTTTAAAAGAAACACCTTTGTTTTGCTTAAATGGCAGTTTTCCCTTGTGCTGACAACATACTGTAGGTTGCTAAATGATGTGCGTTTCTGCCACAAGGCTTATAGTAGGCGTTCTTTTGTCTTTTCAATTCAGTCATATTTCAGACAGGCACCTGACACCTTAGACTTGAGGCGGGGCTAAGCGGCAGTAAGCTCAGGTTACTGCCAATTATAACAAGCTGGAGTCAGCGTAGGCATAGACTCGGGAAAACTAAACTTTCTGAACCCTCTTAAGGCTTTTCTCTTTAATTGTTTATTGTCGAACGGCTGTGAATTAAATGTGGTTGAGTTTATTCTTCTCAGCCATCTTAGTGTTTCGTGGTGAAGTCACTATTGTAATATAAATACAAAGTTTATAGCATGGTAAATTCTACATATAAAAGCCTGATGGAACACATCGATAGGCCTAGTTGCAGGCTGATATGTGGAAACAATCTCTTTGTACTGAGTCCGCAGAGGCCTTCTGCAGCCACTGCAGGTATGCACAAGTGTTGTTTTGTGCGCTGTCCGTACATGCATGTGTGCTTGCCCATCTGTGATAATCTGTTTGTGTGCATGTGTGTGTGCATGTGTGTGAGAGGGCTCCTTGTCAGGCAGCAGAGGCAATACTTTCTTATTTTCTCTGAGGAGTAGGAGGAGTCTTGAACAAAGAAGCCTTATCCTGTCCACTGGAGCCTGCGGGCTGGAAGCCTGCTGCTGCCTGCCCGCCGCTCTGCAGTTGTAGAGCCGCCAGAATAAAAGTCCTCTAGCTCAGCTGTTTCATTCCTCCTTAGGAATAAGAGCCGGTCCCAGAGCAAGGCTTTTTATAGGGTTTTAATTGGGGAATATGACTGCAGGAAAGTGTATATGCAGCAGCCTGGTTACATGGACTCACGGTTGATTTTCTCAGGTGATAAGCTTTGATGTTTATCGAAACTAAGTGTATTTTTTTTTCATTATAATATACCAAGTGTATTGTGTATCTTTTCTGTATAGTAAGTTGCTTAGCTGAATTACATTTTAAAAACCATTAAGTCAGATTTTGATGAACCTGACAAGTTGACCTGGGGATTGCTTTGAGCCAATGTTCCTTTTTTCTCTCTTTTTCATGTTTTGTTCATGCTCATACTGGCTGAATTGCCAAAAAGACATTTGTCGTCGACTTTGTTCAGAGTAGTACTTCATCTTTCTCTCTGCCTTGCTTTTATTTTATGATTCTCTCAAACGTAATTCTGTTGAAAATGGCCCTAAAAGCTACATTTAGTCAGTGTAGCCAGTTTGCTGCAGTAAGTACTGTTGCATACAGAAAGTGCAGCTGCCTTCTACTGGGAACTTCATCAGTAAATTGTTCTCATGGAAGTTTCCCCAAAGGCCAAATTGGGGGAAACATAAGAGAGAGGGTGGGTGTGTGTGTGTGTGTGTGTGTGTGTGTGTGTGTGTGTGTGTGTGTGTGTGTGTATCCATTTTGTGGGTTTCAGCAGACCTCGCAGAGCTCGGGCCTGGTTGTAACCTGCGGTTGAGCCTTCATCCTCCTCTGCTTTTTTTTTTTGTCGTCTTCTCCTCTCTACGCCCTGATTCTTCCCAGATGTTTCCTGTGTGTGTCTCTCTTTCTCTCTCTCTCTCTCTCTCTCTAAAGATTTACAGTGAGGTTTTCTCTAAAAGACTAGAGGACAATTGTGAGAAAAGGCGTGGAACTTTTATAGCTCCTGTATCTTTCCCTCAAAGTAAAATATAGCTAACTCACCAAATTGGCAGTCTACTATAAAGCTAAACGTGGAAAACTCAACCATCATTTTAAAGTTATGGGTTTATTTGTTTGATTCACTTTCCATTTTGACAATTGGACAAGTTAGCTCAAAGAAAGCGGCTTGTTTTAAGAAACACTTCACAGGGCTGACTATGTGCTTTGTTCACTCAAGTCACTCAAACATGGTTCGCAGTCATGATCTTTGACTTGAGGTTAACTTGAAGACAGGGTGTCATGTGAAGGGTTACTCAAAAGGCTGGCCTTAATGACAGATCAGAGTGGTGTAATATTGTTTAAGATATATGAGCATCATTTATGTATTGAGGGTTGGACTCTCTAACTTTGAAATGAAGGGGTCTTCCAGTGAATCTCAACCACAGTGACCACCACTAATGCCAGGCTACACAAAACCCAGGCTCTTGTCAAATAGAATGAAATAGAAAATACTCTTTATTCCATTGTGTCAAAAATATCTATTCTGATGTCAGTCACACAGTTCTCATTATGAAAACAAACCGGTGGGAAAAAAACGTGCAAATATTCAAGTAAAGAAGACGGACCAAAGCGAGGTTTGACGTTTTCTTTAGGCTAACAGGACAAATAGGAGTTGGACTGTACCTGCAGTCAGAGTGCTGGTGGTTTCTGTATATTTGAGTCATTTCTCTCAAATCTATTCCAGCATCATTATATCTGAGCTTCTCTCGGTCTGCCCCCTCCTCAGCGTGGGTCTTGCTCCATATTGATGCTCGACCGGAGAGTATTAAGTTGTGAAATAAGATTCAGCTGCGTCCCCAACCTCGACCCCACTCCTTTTATTCACTTAGTGTCCTCTTGTAGGGGCCAAATTCAAGAGTTCTTTACTTTTTAAAGGTTGCCCCCCCTCTCTCTGCCTGTCCCACTTGTAGCTCTCATCCTCTCCTCCAGCCCCAGACATGGCACCCCTCTCCCTTCAGCTCTAGCCTTGTTACCGCCCGCATGCGTCTCCCTCGCTGTCCGCCCTCTCCCTCTCTCCCCAGCTGCGACCCTAACCATAATTGAGAGGTGAGTATGAGAGACAAAAGACTCAGGGTCGGTTTTGAATGCCCGATTCCTGGCATGAACTGCGGTCCGGGGGTTTTGGTGGGCAATCAGGCGAGGAGGGGCGGGGACGGCGTTGGATTCGACAGCTACGCCATTCATTGGTCGGATTTGTTGATCCTGTTCACTGGCTCCTGAAACTGGCCCCTCTTGTGTGAGGATGTGGGCATGCCTGCTCCTTGGCAATGATTAAAGTTTGGAACAACTTCCACAATCTAACTCAACACCCAGCTGCTGAGAGGGAGAGCTTCATTATCCGTTTGCCTCTAAAGTAATCTGCTGGTTGTTTATATTTGACGATAGCAGAGTTTTACAGGAGGTTACAAAAGTGAATTTGTTCTATACGAATATTTAAAACAACAAATTCATTATATTTACCTGTTTGACTCCACGAGGCCGTTATTGATTGACTTTTCGACACAGATAACTGATGCTACTATGGGAAAACATGGGAGCCTGTTGACGAGCGGTTGGCCAGGGTTTCTAAGAGCGCTGCCAAGTGTCTCCCTCTTTAACCCTCGGGAAGTTTGCTGCGGACTGTGAGGAGAAAAGAGAAAGAAAGACAAAGAGAGTAAAAAGAAAAGGGGGGTGTCTCTCTGCTAATGTAAGCTCGGCACAAACGAAGGAAACTATCGACCTCACTCTTTCTTAAGCAGAGGTCCGGACCGTTCACATGCAGCCCCCCCCCACACCGCGCCTCCCGCCTCTCGGCAGCTCTTCTTCTCTCCCTCTCTATATTCTGTGGAGACTATTTATTTGTGGAGGACGCTGCTGTGGGTTCCAGATGCTTGACCCAGCAGTCAGGTTGCCTGGTCACATGGATCTACAACTGTTTGCCTGAACTTCTTGTCTTGCATCGAAACAAAAAAATTAAAATAAAAAAAAAACTGCTGCAGCTTTTTTCGCTCTTGCATTCACATTCAGGCTTTTTCTGGAGAAAAGCCCCCACACAGTTTCTGTTGAAGCACAAAGAGGGAATTTCCTGTATTTTTGAGTGCAGCTTATTATTTATAGTACAATGTACCGTTGTTTTGTTTTCCAAATGGAGGCTTTTGTGTGTATGTAAAGTGTTTATGTCGGTGTAGGAAGTAGGAAGTCAGTGAGTTCTAATTTGTGAATGGCTGTGTCGTTATGCATGTGGCTTTGAGGTTGGAGAAAAGGAGAGATAGTAGGAGGCGAGTGCAATAAATCTTGCTCCCTGAAACTGGGCCTCAAACTGTAGGAGGGGCGTGGAGGGTGTAATACACAGTTGAACACATACAGAACACAGACCACATTTGACGCACTTAGCAAAATAATTGCTACTGTTAAACTGGAAGCAATGGCGCACGGTATCAGGCGCCGCCAGTTCTCTACAAATCAAACAAGTTTTCATTCGAGCTGGGAGCTGGAGAAAAAAAGGAGGCCGAAATCTGTGTTTTGTCAAACTGTCGTTACTTTAATCTCTTAACCCTTATCGCTGCTTTTTCAATGATTCAAATATGAGCTCACAGATTGGAGAGGGGGATTTTGTTGTCGTGGGAAATAAAAGTCTTTCATATGGGAACTGTGTGGCAGCCTTACTCTTTTTTTTTTTACTTTAGTATTCAGCTCGTGGTTGTAGAGCAAAAAACGAATGGATCAACTTTAGGAAGTGTGTTGAGATGCAGATAGAGGCAGCTCCTCTGCATGTGTCTGTGCTGTAGGAGCCCTGCTGGATTTTCTGAGTTCTTCCATTGGACAGCAGTGATTGCAGCTGGTTTCAGGCTCACTGGGGAGATACAGTCGATGCGCTGTTCTGAGGAAACCACTCCACAGCTTTGAACTTTGTGCCTGTTTGCCCCTCTGTGCAGGGGGACGTTTGGAGCCCATCCATGTTGGATACAGTTAGGAGTGTTCCTTCCTCCTTCATTAACAGCAAACATTGTGTGTGCGTGAGAGAGAGAGAGAGAGAGCATGTGCTTGTACAAAATAGTCTTATCAGACCCTACAGCAATCTGAAAAGAGAGTGTATGTGTGTGTACCATATACAATCAGTCTTTTGTTTAGCTTACCTCTCTTTGCCCTCAACCCTTTCTCGGAGCCCCTTTCTACCTGCCTTTATTCCTTTCTTCACACTGCTCATCTTTTCCATTAGATACACGATCTGCCACCAGCCTGCTGTTTTGTTTTTGTATTGAGCTCATCCCTAACACAGAGAGTTCTGTTTTAAAAACATTTGATAAGGGGCCATCTCAGTAGACAACAAATATTTTAAATGTGCATTTCTAATCAAATCTGAGTGAGAGGAAATGGAAAGCAGTTCAATAATGCTCCTCTTTCTGTCCCTCTGTCCTCCAGGAAACCCAATGGAGACTACCGCAGCTCTCCCATGTCCAAGGACCAGAGCCGGAGCCCCATCGAGCGCGTGATGGTGCCCAGCGCTCTGGGAGTCCACGGCAACCACCTTTACAGCCATGCCCACCACCACCATCACCACCACCACCATCTGGCTAGCTTAGCCGGGATGGACCAGCCGCTGGCGCTCACCAAAAACAGCATGGTGGAGTCTGCACGCAGCAGCACGGCAGCTATGGCAACAGTGCCGCACGCAGTCAGCGCCGTGGAACGCCAGCAGGTAACCCGCACTTCCTGTTTCTCTGGTTCGAGCACCAGACTAAATATTTTTCAAATTGTTGGGTAAAACCTCAACCCATGTAGAACCCCCCCTAGATTTAAGCAGTGTGCTTTCATTAGCCAGTCTCCTTGGATGGTGAGGAGAATAGATGTTCTATTTTCAAACCCTTGTGGTCAATGTATCATTCCACCTCCCTTTGGTCTGTTTTCTTTGCTTGAATATGTCCCAATACTTTGTGTTTTTAGAATCGTCCTTCAGTGATCACATGCGCCCCAGCCAACAACCGCAACTGCAACCTGTCCCACAACGGCTGCTCAAGCCTGGCTAACAACTACAGAAGAATCAACAGTGAGTCCAGACACAGCAGAAAGACAGACACGTCCTACGCCTCTAAATTCTAGTGTATTCGTTGATTCGGTTTATTGTAGAAAGACCTTGAGGGTTGGACAAACCTCTGTAATCCATTGATTGTTATGAAGTACTGGGCACATATGTCCCTAAAATCATACTTTCCCATACAGTGCACTTTGTTGGAATCCTTTTCACAAGTGCAAATCAGCCTCCAGACAAAACACAACCGCTTATACTCCTAACATTCAGACGGACTTGCTAAAATTAGTGATGCTAAAAAAAAAATCCTCCCAGCTCTCGGTCAGCGAGTCTCAGAGTCTTCAACACTCTTTATTTATCACCTCGTCTGTTATCTCGTCACTCGAGGCTTCAGCCAAACACGTCTGTCTTATTCGTCCCGTCTGTGTGTGTCGGTCATGTTTCCCGTGGCTTCACTCGACTGTGGCCGTTTTTATGATCTTAGTGAAATCCCTATGATCTCATTGAGGTTAGCAATGAAATTTAAATCGGTGATTTAAAAAACAAAAAAAAACGCAATGAGAAAGTGGAGCCGAGTGTCTGAGTTTTCCATTGACTTCAAATGCTCATTAGAAGTGTTTGAACTGATGCTTGGCAAAAGAAAACTCCCACTGAACTTTATATTAGTGAGTTTAAGAGATGTTTCTGTTTTGGTTATGGGAACTAAAAACTCTTTCCTATCCTCTCTGTTTCAGCCAATACAGCCTGCGACCCGGTGATTGAGGAGCACTTCCGCCGCAGTCTGGGTAAGAACTACAAGGAGCCCGAGCCCACCGCCTCCAACTCTGTGTCCATCACCGGCTCGGTGGACGACCACTTCGCCAAGGCGCTGGGCGAGACCTGGCTGCAGATTAAAAACAAGGGGAGCCCCTCGTCGTCCGGCAGCAGCCCAAACTCCTCCCCCGACAGCCACATGGTCAATCACAACCACTCCCCTTCTGTGGTCTCCTGAAGGAGGCGGGGTTTCAGAAGGATTTGTCCTTCTCTCCCCCGATCATCCCGGCTCCAAAACCCTAGCCCTCGTCACTTTGTTCTGTCACCAGCATCCCAGAGGGAATGCCTGTCTGCTGGTCTGCTCAAAACATCGGAAAAACCCTCAAGTCTGCACTCATAGAGAATCAAGCAATAACAACACGGACGTTTTCCCCCCCCCCCCTTCTGTCTTCTGGTGGTAACGCCAGACAATAATGAGTGATGAGCGATGAGGTTGGACTTTGGGACTCGACCGGAGCATCAAGCTGCTCCGTCCAATCATTCATCATCCCTGCATGTCGAGCTTGGAGCTGAGCGAAGAGTCTGTCGTTGTATGTACATAAAGAGAGGAGAAAGGCGATGTTTGAATTCTTCATTTTCTTCTTTATTCTGTTTGTTTGTTTCTTTAACAGTAGTTTTGTGTACTGCTTTTTTTTTTGTGTAGTGTTTTGTGTACTGCTTATGAGATGCCCGAATTTTGGAAAAAGAGAACACTTTGGAGAAAAGTAATCCCAAACCACCCCACTGTGCTACCAAAGAAACCTCCACGATGTTTATGAACGCCCACCTCGAAAACAAAACAACAAGAAGCCATCATGTGATCTCCATCTCTTTTCATCCTCTCACTATCCTTCTCTCCCTCTGCCCTGTGTGTGTTGTGCTGGTGTTGTTACTGTATGAATACTTAGCTGATCGATTTAGCTTGCACTGCTGCCATAGAGGGTAACTAACGAGTGACACATCAAGGTTTTAATGGGGCTGATTTGACACAGTCTGCTGTCATCCTGCCCAAGTAGGAAACTCCATTAGATTTCAACAACAGTTTATCTGAAGACTAGCTGGGAATATTCTCACCCTGGGCCTGGCACGGAATGTAAAGTAGCATTTGTATGCTTTTGTTTAATGGGAAATGTATAGTAGTGGGGTTGGGCAGTATAACATGTTCAATATGAAGCACATGTGGTCACATCACAGCTTGTTAAGTGTAGCTGTTAACTACAAACACATGCTTGCATAGTAAGAGAAGTTAAGGAAAACAACGTCAGGTGTAAACTGCTTCATGCTTATTATTGGTAATGGTGCCAAATAGTTGCAAGCACAGGCAGGTTATGGGATCAGTTAACTGCGGTGTGGATGGACATCACAGGCATTATGAGAGCAGCTCAGGGCTGAAACACAGCTGTACCAGAGTCAGTGTAGCTGAACAATGAGCTTTGATGTGTTCCACTGGCTTAACTGCTGACAGTGATGAGGGGATAGATGACGCTGCATGTCACTTTGTGGTTGGGGGCGGGGGAGGAAAAGTCTGGTTTCTGGACCGGGGGAGAGAAGATTATTTCGATCTCTTCACACACACCTTGGTTTTTATGTCTCTTTGAACACAGGTGTTGTAATTATATTTGACGTACGCCCTGCTACCCCTCCCTCTCCTACACACTGTGGTTTGGTCTATTTCTACAAAGGTTTGAAGGGTGAACTAATGCTTTTTACGGATGCATGTTTTTTATTGTTTTGTTTTTTAATAGCTGGTATCTATTAATGTTTTTAAGCCGCATTTCAATCCTAACTACTATTAGCCTTTTCATTCAGACGTTAGTTGTTGCTTCTTTCGATGTCAGTAACGGACATAGACACTATACACTCACTGCTGGGTCAGTCGTACTCCATATTATTATTGTTATTATGACAATTTTGTATTTTTTTTGTTTTCCATTAATATCAGTATGGTAACAATCATCTATAGCGGGACAGCCTCCGGACAGGCTCTGTGTAACGATGAGAGCTGCGTTTCTCGAAAACGTTCTCAGCGCCGCTACCGACCCGTCGCTCCCGCAGCAGAGCGGAGATCTTCCTGGTGTTGAGATGGCTTTCGGGATACGCAGCCCATAAAGGTTTTCTTAAGATGTTGATCCATCGGTGGTACAGGATGCTACAACCTTCAGCATGACTGATCTGAGACACCAAATTAGCAACGAATAGTCAACTAGGCCTTGTTCTCCTGAGAAGCATCTGCAGCCTGAGATCAAATGTACTCTTATGAGTCTGTGTCATCTTAAAGTCACCACCTCGGTACCAGCCTTAACTCCCATTACTGCTGTATTACTAAAAGTACTTAATACAGAATAGTCTAGCATGCGATGATGCTTTCAAGTAACAGGGTATCGTTTATAGTAAGGTCTTATTAATGTTTAAGAGCTAAAACAAACGTTAAATAGATACATTCGGATCTCACAGCTCTAATACTTCACCAGTTGACTCTTTTCTGTCCTGACTTGGTGTCCAGATATTTTTTAATTCAATGCTTTCATTTTTGAACAACCTTGTATTGTATCTGCAGTTAAGCTAGACTGCTGCAGTTGAGACAAACATGGTTTTGCTGTTGAAGAGCCTGCGCCAAGGTGGCATACATTCCTCCTTTAGGGAACTTAGTACAGGCCTCAGTTTCTCCTTATCGACAGACAGAGCTCATAACAGCCACGGCCAACTGGGTTTCTGACACTTTCCCGGAGTTACAATTGATGTGATAATAAAAGGAGAAATAAGCTTCTTTTTCAAAAACAGACAACCTTTTTGAGAACATTGGGAGCATAGAATATACTGAGGCCGTAACAATAGACAGTGATGTGAGTCATACTGCTGCAAAGAACAGAATGATTTCATGTCTCTGCGCTGAGGCTGAAAGGTGACGCGGTTCATGTGTGTTTGTGATGGATGTACTCATCCTTTATCAAAATGACCGTAACCACAGTGAAGTACTCTTTCTCCCATGTTCTAGAATGACCACACATTCCATCCTAGACTGAAGCAAACTGACAAGTTGTAGAATCAGATTGAGATTTACAGCATGTTCGATCAGAATGAGACTCATTTCCAAAAGGAGTAAGTACTCTTAGTCTAAATGTGCTTTCTGTGACAGCTTCAGAGTTTGGATGGAGATGTTTAGCGGGGAGGAGCAGGGCTTCAGGAGCTGAGCTTCTGTAAGCACGACCTGTGAGCCAGGAGATGTTCAGCTGCCACCGAGGGTCTCACAGTGACGCCCCTCCCCCCCTCAGATTCAGCAGATTTATATTTGATGTAGAAAGCAACATGTGAGAAAACACGAGGGAAAAGGGCTCAGTGTCCAGAGGATTTAGTTTTTCTATTTTTCTTTCTCCTTATTATTTCACTACCACCCTGTAGGTAGGAGGCTCTCTCTTTGCTTCGGCACACACTCCCTACACACTGTAGGAAAATCACTTAATAAAAAAAATACTTTTTTATAATAGGTAACTATAAGACCATCATTACGCTGTGCGTAAGGAATGTACAGAGAAAAAAATCGTAGGTATTTTTTGAGGAACAATTAATTTGTTAATGATATGTAGCTATTTAATTGTTGTTTTTTTCCTGTCCTTATATTGTAATCATTGCATTTTCTTTTTTGTGAAAAAAGTTGATCTTTTTTGTTTATAGAGTTTGTCTTGTTAGAGTAAAGGTTCAAGTGCAGGAACACAGCAAATGTATGAAACCACAATAAGGCCACTGGTGTGTCGGGGACAATCGCTACTTCCATTGCAATGTCCTGCAATCATTTAACTTGTGTTCGATCATGTGACTCCAGAGACATCCGAACAAAAGAGATTGTCCTTTTAGAGGCCTATTGAACATAACCCTGCCACTAGCCCATTGAGCCTTGCCGGCCATTTCCATTTAACTATTGAAATGATAATAACAACAACATTGTGATGGGCTAGCAGGCGAGTACGTTTTCCACATGTGCTTGTAAGGGTTATAAATGTTGGGTTTTGAAGGTATTTTGATGTGTTAGATCTACAGATGGGAACTGAGCTACAAATGAGAACCATCAGTCCATTTGATAACACAGATTGGCTTTTCACTGAAATTAGAATTCTGAACTGGTGAAAATCCTGACTGCATTTTCATACTTTTAGTTGTGCTGAAGTTCATCGTCTGCTTGTCTGAAAATAGGCTTTGGTTCATCACCCTTGTATCTGATGTGACATTTCCCATCTGTGGAGGCCATTTTGATCTGTAACCAAGTGAACAACATGAAAATTGTGCAGATAAATCAAAGTGGAGTTGGTCTTTACTTTGGCTGTACCACAATTTCCTGGTCCTTTTTGAAGTGGAAGTAGCATGTACTTAGTGGTAGTAATACTCTGAACTGTAAAAAAAAAAAAATGGTATCAAGTAAACTACAGTCGATTTGTGGCTCTGTGTCTCTACTAAAAAGGTTTTGGCAGGCCACCTTTTTTGTACGTAAAGTAGCCTTGATGAACAATAAAGTGCTTTTAAACCACTGTCTGACTGTGTGGGCCCCCATCACTGTGTGTGTGTCTGTGTTTTTTTGATATGCTAGGAAAGACAATGGGTGGAAGATGCAGCTACAATGAGCAAATATAATTAATTTCACACAAACCAATATTTTCATTGCAAGATAAAACTCTCAGAAGAACAAATAATAAAGAGAACGTTTATTCATTGCTTATACTTACAGAAGAAAAAAAGCATGACAAAAACAACTCTGAGAATAGAACATTGAAAACCAAGTCAATTATAAATGCCATCTCAATTTTGAGAAATTCATAACAGGAAAAAGTCTGAGGTCAGGTTGATCCCGGAATTGTGTTTCTCACAATTCTGACATCACTTTTCAAATTCTGAAACGAAGGTTCCATTTTTCTCACGTTGCACTTATTATCTTCCATACATATCAAGGCGGCTGTCGTCACACTGAAAGTATCATACATCTAATCAGTACAGAGAAATATCACACAGCAGTAAGAAAAGCAAGAGATAAAGACATGCAAGCGTCATCACTAACAGACCATAAAGACGTTCAGTTTGTCCGTCGGCTCTTTTATATTAAACTGTGCAGTTTTAGCTTCCAGGTTGTCTACAGCAACAGTAAACAGTTTCCACATCAGTTGCACAGTAACATCTGTGAGCTGGTTTTATTATTAACTGCACTGTATGTATCACAGTCTCCGGTAAACACACAGGGAGATGGATGGATTTGCTGAGTTGTCAACTGTGTTTTTGTAATTTAATAATCAATCTGAAGCACTCTGAGTGAGCGAGCAGATGTTGTTAGTCAACGTCTTGCCAAAGGACACAGCAAACCCATTAAATGTGTTGATGGAGAGACGGTGGGGGGGATTGAACCTGGGTCTATTCGGTGAGGTTTTTTTTTAAAGACAAAAATAAAGTCCATTAATACAAGTGTTTTGTTGTGTTTTGTCTCAGGTAAACATTGAGTGAATGCGAGTGAAGAGATAGGAATAGGGTTTCAAAATTCCGGGAATTTTCCAAGATGGAAACTTTCCACGGGAATAAACGGGAATTTATGGGAATAAACTGGGAATTTTCCAAATTGAAGGTTGGCTCTTCATAGGGAACTTAAACATAGTTGGGGAAAGTATATTTTAGCATAATCTTGACTAAAACAAACAGATGCCATTCAAGTACACTTGAATATCCATGCCATAGCACACTGCTTACTGCATGGCTATTGAGACCATACAAAGGTTCGCAACAGGCTCACTAATGTGAGAGTGGAACAACTGGTTGGCGTTCGGGCAAACCTAAGGCTCTTTGAGCCTGACACAGAGCCATCCTCAACAAGGTTGGACAGTGATACTGAAGAGGAAGAATCAGAGTTGGATGTTGCTGAGGCCCAGGAAGAGCCTGTTGACTGAAAGGGTTTAGCCAAAATGCAGAGGATTGCTTGAAGGAAGATTTGCATGTTTAATGGGACTTTTTGGAAGGAGAAGGGCTCTTTTCATTTAACATTTTGAATGGGACTTTATGGGGATCTTTGGATGGGGGGTGCATTTTTGTTCATTTTTTAATGAGTGGGGTTGGGGTGGATGAGTAACATTTAACTCAACATTCCTGTTTCCGTTCTTCAATGAAACAAATAATTGTTCAATAAAATAATTAAAACTTGTCCTGTTCTACTTCAAAAAAAATGTTTAAAAAAAAAAATCT